>NW_025064092.1:3805000-3862500 GCF_018152265.1 Drosophila ficusphila | reverse complement strand
GAACAGAATTGGACAAGTAAAATAAATAGTTTTTTTTTTTTTGTCAAAATGTCCCATTTCTTACACTGAAAAATTGTATTATTTTTTTTTATGATCGATATTATCTTATTCAAAAAAATTGCTAAAATTATCCTTTACCATTAATGGTTCCCTATAATTTTAAATTTAAGATAGCTGAAACAGTTTTTGGTTCTTAGTCACTTCAGTGCGTTTCTAAGAGTGTGAATGTCATACGATATTCCAATACTTTACCATAGCATATACAAACAGAACACAAACTTTAAGAAACCAAGGATGGATTAGTAAAGTATAGTTTTAAACCAATTAAGGCGGTGTACAACTAAAGATTGGCAACCAAAGAGAGATGAGCGATCGCAGATGCTTTAGTGTTACATATATAATATATAGTACCGCAGGTGTTGCTGTGGTGGTGACTTGAGGTGTGGCAGCTTACGAGTATATAGTACAGCTAAGTTTACAGCTAAGCGACTCGATACGATATTAGTACTTTATAGGACATTATTAGCGTGGGTTGTGTGGATCTATCATTTGTGTGAGTGTGTTGGTATATCGATTCAAGATCACGGTTGCCACGTAAATAAATAATACACAAATACCAACTAAGTGTTATAATTGAAATATTTAGTTAGTTAATAAAAGAAAATTGTTTCTGAGTACCATTTAAACTAAAAGAGCATTTGGATCTAGATCAACACTGAAATAATAATTATATAACAAAATAATGCAACTAACAGACACATGATTCTGCATTCCAACAAAAAAAATTAAAAGGCATTGAAATTAATTTGGAATGAAACACAATTTATTTCAATTTGAAAATTATAATAAATTATAAAGTTTCCAAGAATAAATGCTTACATATAATCAAAAAAAAAACTTGCGAAAACTGTGATCTTAATACGATATTGGCGTGTTAAAGTACAGACGTGTTGATTTTATGCAGAAGCAGTTGGACGGCGTGCGTCGCTATACATAACGGTACATTACGACATACGGTGGCTATTTGCTATACAATTTGTACGACATTACGACTAGACACGAGCGTACGACATACGATATTACGATATGACAGTCAGCTGGCCTACGATGCGGCTACGTTATATTTATTACGATACATTACGCATACGCATGGGTGTACGATCACAATTACGTCTACGTTGTCTAGATTCACTAGGTTCACTAGGTTGTCTAGATTTTTTGGATCCCGAGCGCTGCCGGTGCTAGCAACTTACCGCTGTGCATGCGCTTGATGTGCGCCTTCAGCTTTTGCGGCTGGCAGAACTTCCTTCCGCAGAAATCGCAAACGGGTCGCGACCGATTTGGATTCGAGGCGCATCCGTAGGTGCGATGCATCTCCAGGTAGTTGAGCCGCAGGAAGAACTTGCTGCAGAACTGGCACTGGTACGCCCCCTTGCCGTCGTGCTTCTCCGCCGCGTGCTTCATGATGTTGTCCTTGCCCAGCACCGGCTCGCCGCACACCTTGCAGTGGTACTTGCGGATGGTCAGACTCATCGAGGGGTCGTGGAAGACGGAGCAGTGGGTGCGGTAGTACAGCGGGTGCTCGAACTTCAGGTTGCAGCCGCCGCAGTCTGTGTGGATGAAAAAGAAAGGTATATCATGTTTAATTATTAAATATAGTCTATGGTTTATCTAAGGCTTGGAATTCAGTAATTTCTAGAACAATACTTTAATCCCCTTTATCGGATATAATAATTTAAGGTGCTCCCATATTTTTGAATAGCAATAAATCAAGTAACACCTAAATCTTTCTCTCTTCAAACAGGTTCATCATCATCTCCACCACCCCCTTCTCTACTCACTCGTCTTCTCGGTGTGCTTCTTGCGCCACATGGTGTTGCAGTCGTCGCTCCAGTAGAGCAGCTCCATCCCGTTGCGCAGGTCGCGGCAGCTGACGAAGTACGCCTGCCGATCGATGGACACCAGGTTGACGTTGCGATCCTCGTAGCTGGGCGCCGGCCGCACGAACCGCAGCCAGTTGGAGGCGTTCGGGTTGTCGCAGCACAGCAGGTACGACTTGTCGGCGCCAGCCTCGCACATCTCGAAGATCCACTTCATGTCGCTGCCCTCGCGCACCTCGCCGGTCTGCACCGGCTGGCCGATGAGCGGACCGAGCTTGGTGAAGGCGCGCACCTCCGTTCGGGCGAACACGCCGGTCACATTCGGCTCCACGTTGTGCAGCTCGAACTCCGCCGGCACGGAGGCCTCGGCGAAGGTGATCAGCGGCTTGGTCTCCAGCTCCGACAGCTGCGAGGACTCGTCCATGTCCATGTCCATGTCCTCCATATCCTCCATGTCGTCGTCCTCGTGCCGCTGCCTGCCGCTGGCCCGCTTCGCCTGACGCTGGGCGTCCGCCTTCAGCTTGGCCAGCGCCTCCAGGTTCCGCCGCTCGATCCACTCGCCCAGATCCACGGCATCGGTCACGTTGCCGCAGGCGTTCCTCAGCGGACAGAGCTTGTGGTCGTGGGCAATGGAGCACTCGCGACAGGACTGATGCGAGCGGAAGGCGATGTCGTGCTCATCCTCCTCCTCCACGAAGTTCTGCTCCATCTTCATTTCGCGCGCGAGGGCCTCCTCGTCGAGCTCCTCGTCCTCGTCGTCGTCCTCCTCGTTCCCGGCGAGTCCTGCGCCCGGCTCGTCCTCGTGCTCGTCGTAGGAGTTGGGCGGCATCATCGCCGCCGCCGCTGCTGCCGCCTTGGCCGCTTGCGATTTCTTGGTGCCCTGCGACTTGGAGCGCACATGGAAGTTGCCCGCCTGCCCATTGCTGGCGGAGATCCCATCGACGACGTCCGAAGGCGGCAGAACGGGCAGGAGGTGCGGGTGCTGCGGCTGGTCGTCGTCCTCGTCCTCCTCCTCGCTGCCGTTCGCCGCCGCTGCTGCTGCTGCCGCCGCTGCCGCTGCCGCCGCTGCTGCCGCTGCGGCCTTCTTGAGGCACAGAGCATTTGGCAGCGACTCCTTGCTGTTGGCCTCCAGCTCGCTCTTGATCTTCTCGGCGATGCGGCAGTCGAGGACCTCCGGCAAATTGGAAGAGGCGGCCGCCGCCGCTGCCGCCGCTGCTGCTGCGCCCGCTTTCAAGGCCGCCGTTGCCGCCTTGGCCTCCTGCTTCTTGGACTTGGCGTAGGCGTAGCCACCGCCCGCTGCACTGGCTCCACTTGCTCCGCCCGCTCCGCCCTTGCCTTTGCCGGCGAAGCCGTTCAGCGCCTCCGAGCTGAACTGAACGCGCTTCTTGTACCGCTTGCGCTGCGGCGGCGTGGGCGTGGCCATCGATACGGAGGCTGCGGAGGCGGAGTCACCGTTTCCGTTTCCGCTCGCATTCCCGTTTCCGCTGCCGTTGCCGTTGATCGAGGATTCGGGTGGCGCGGCGAAGTCCTTGGCGCTGAGATTCGGTTCCAGCTTGAAGTTGCCGTCGAAGCCTTTGGTGGGCGTGTGCGCGGGAGAGGGCGGTGGCAGGCTGAAATGGAGGACGAACGGAAAGGAGATAAGTAAGTTGGTTAAAACAAGCAGTTTTTGTTTGATACTTCATTGATATTTTGTAATTAACAAGCCCGATATTTCTGTATGATTTGTAAACTATAAAATGCTTATTTAAACAAGTATTTTTTTTAAAGGATCAATTAACTATAACAATTAATTTTGCATTCGGTGGCATGAATTGCTGGGCTTTTCTAGTTTCCAGAACTATACTTTGTTTGGGTGTAAGTTGTTTCTTGCCCAAATAACAGACAAATTACCAATGGAAAAAGTTTTTGTTTTGCCCAAAACTACAAAAAATGGCTTTAAAAAACCCAGTTTTTTTGCATTATCTAAGGAAGTACTCTTCCAAATGTGGAATGGCATACATCGTTGAATTCGCAATAAAATTTCCTATCCGATGGTATAAACACCCAAAAGAGTTGAAATTTTGCCATTTTTCGCAAAAAATGACGATGTTACCCCTTATGAAAATTGCGAAAATTGGCCAAAAATCATTTTTTTTGAATCGTCCAAAAAGTGATTGGGCTCGTTAACTGTGGTCATAAGGTGCTCAAAACAGTGTTTGGTTCCGCTGTAAGTCACTTTTTGGCCTTATTACAACCAAAAAACCACTAAAAAGATTGGATTTTCTACCAAAATTGGCAACTAATCATTTCCAAATTGGTTTTTATCAACTAACTAAAGGATGGCAATAAAAAGGCTTTCAATCAAAAAGATTGTACGGCTTCTCTGGTTTCTAACACTATACTTTGTTCAGCTGTAAGTCGTTTCTTTCCCGAACAACACACAAAAATCATTTTAGAATATGAAAAAAATCGCATAATATCATTAAAAATAACTTTGTTATTTAAAATAAAAAATTGTCTCAGGGGAAAATAAATCGTATGTACACTGTACATTGTACAGTACCGTAATTCCAAACGATTTCGTTTTAATTTCGGTTTTGTTGGATACATAAATGTAACACTATTATTGTGAACAATTTTATTAGCCCTTAGCACGAGACACACAAGGGAAACAGGTTTTTAGATTTTCTGTTGAAGTATATGATTGGAGTATAATGTGTAATAATAACATAAAATAATAATAAGATATATACTTACATAAGTAATTTATTTATAATAATACAAATCATAATATAAGAATAATAGAATTTGACCTTTTTTAATATATTAAGCAACATCGAAGTAATTTATTCTATTCTATTTATTTTTCCATATTTTCACGGATTTTTCTCATGACTTTACGATATAGTGGTCCGATTTTCATGAAATTTAATTAACTTATTTATTTATATAAAATCAATGATACAAAGTTTCTTTAAGAGGTATGCCACTTTAAAATCTAATTAAAACTGGAAAAGCTATAGACTTTGAATTAGTGAATCTTGATTCATTTTCAGCAAACCCATTTTTTGGAAATTTCAAAAGGGAATGTATCATAAAAACTGAGAAAAATCGGCACAAAAAATTAAGTTCTGATAACTAATAAATTTTTGTGCTTTAACCTTATTTCAGGTCATGGCTGTGGCGCAGAACAGACAGAAGGACTGCTGCGAACTGGTCTCCCGACTCATCCGGGAAATCCCAATGGCATTACCCTAGGCAGCGAGCGGGGACACAGCGTTGGATTCGAAAATGAACAACGACTAGACGCGCATCTAAGACTAACAAGACATGGATTGTCCATAAACTTACAGCATACGGCTAGGGAATAGTATATATATAGTTATACTAATATATAATAATTATATATTATAGAATACTAATAAAAGTTATACTTAATTATGTAAAAATACAAAAAAAAAATCAAAATTAAACTAAAACTATCGAAATTGTAGCATACTTTTGGGGGCTCTCTCTTATTTGGAAAAATTTTGGATGTGTAAATTTCTATTAAAAATCGTAGCAAACTTTTGGGGGTAATTGGAAAATTGTCGGTTTTTGAATGTGTAAATTTTCCATTAAAAATTGTAGCATACTTTTGGGGCTCCCTAGTTTGGGAATTTTTTGGGTGTGTACATTTTCATTAAAAATTGGAGCATACTTTTGGGGGTAAATTGACAATTTTAGGATGTGTAAATTTTCCAATAAAAATTGTAGCATACTTTTGGGGGCAATTGGAAAATTCAAAAAATTGAACAGTCACCTTCTACTGCATTCTGTTCGCCTGGTACTTCAATATGTGTTTGGGCCAAATATTGTGGGTTTGGCTGCCCGATTTTGACGAAACCATTAAAAATTGTAGCATACTTTTGGGGGCAATTAGAAATCCTAAAAAATTAGAGCATCCACCTTCTACTGCATTCTGTTCACCTGGTACTTCAAAATGCGTTTGGGCCAAATATTGTGGGTTTGGCTGCCCGATTTTGACGAAACCAAGTGGAATTCCTAGCTTTCAAATACCAGGCCAACAGAATCCATTAGATGGTAGTTGGTAATTGGGACAATTGGGACCATTGGGACAATTGGGACCATTGAGACCATTGGGACAAGTAATAAATCCTTTTTTTTGTTTTAATTTTATTTATTCACTGGAATCTGCTCAGTGCCTTCTGAACTTAACCTAGCGTAATTTTCGAGAAACAGTTTTATGGATACAAAATAGCCTTAAATACTTAGTAACAATTAATTTAAGTTGCGAAGTAAAAAAAATAGTGAGAATCATATAAAATAGTGAGAACATATTATAAAATCCTACGAGTAGGGAGATCGGTGGGATGTAGCTTCTTCAGCCGTCGGAGAGAAATTGGCTCAGCTAGGTCACTCGCTAGCGAATTTGGATGTGTCACAATTCTGTCAGCGTAACGACTGCTGTGCAGATTGATTTGGTCCCCGATAAGTAATAGTCCAAAGTCCCTCTCGATGGCTACGTTTGTAACGCGAGCGCAGGAGCCAGTCAAGCTTTTGTAGCTTCTGCAGGCATTTGGCTTTGACTGCCGAGATGTGGGCCCGCCATACTAGCGCGGATTTAGCGCAGTTAATGGCGATATTCCATTTCGCAGTCCAGTTCTCCATAGCATGAGGCCAGACCTAAACTGCATTTGTCGCAGATTGCAGCGATGAGTGGGAGGCTAGCGTGCAGGTGTCGTCAGCATAAGTGGCCAGGAGCAGACCAGACGATGCACCTGTTCAGGGCAGCCATGGGATTTCCTGAAACCAAATTGGTGGGCCGGTATGTGATTCACTACCTGTGGTAGATCCATCAGTCGGCTAAGGAGGATGCGCTCAAAAATCTTGGAGAAGGTTGCCAGCAAATTCTTAGCTTTCAAATACCAGGCCAATATCATTTATTAGATGGCAGTTTTAATTGTGGAAATTTCCCATAAAATAGTACTTTTGGGAATAACTAAAAAATTCAAAGAGTAGCATCCTACTATGGCTTTATGTTCGCCTGGTACTTTAAAATGCGTTTGGTTCAGTTTGACGAGTGCAATTCAGACTAGAATTTTAAGTACCAGTATTCAAAGAACTTTTTATAATAAACACAGAAATTTAGAGGCATGCCACTTTAGAATTTGATCAAAATTATAAATGTTATGGACGTCAAAAGGCGATGCACAACAAGTTTTATATCACAATGATGATCAATGTATTATTTTTTTCATTCAGCATTGCAATATGCCGTCTTCGTTTACAAAAAAAGACAATTAGCCCGGTCTCCGCCGTTATTAAAAATTGTATTGCCTTTCGAATGTTGAAGCTCTGACTGTAAATTTAATAGCCCCTAGCTATGTGAAGGTATATATTTTAACACTGCAACACTGTGAAATCATTTTCGAAATTTAATTTTTCATTAAAAAATCACAGGATTTGTGTACGTGTTTTTAACTTTTGTACACAATATCCAAGGGCCTGCAAATTCAAATTTATATTAAAGAAGCTTTAAGAAAAACATATTTAAATAATAACCTATCCCCATAAAAATTTGTACTTATATGCATTAAATAACTATAGGATAGGGTTCTTTATGCAATTATTAATTTCTCCATGAAGTGAAAGATACTTGTTCCAAAAACCGGAATAAGCCAGGATACGATAGTTGGCGGGGACTTTGAAAGTGGGTCGATGGAATTTATTTATTTCTGGCCTACGGTCAGGCCTCTCTTAACCAACAACCCTCCCCTCCCTTCCACTCCCCCTCCACTCCCACTCTTTTCACCATCGCTTGCTGTCCTTGTTGTTGTCGCCTTTGCGTTTAATTAATTTTGCCTGCGTTTTGCTTGTTGTTTCGCGTGCCGCTCGAGGGGTCAAAAGATGGATGGAAGACGAAATCGGTGAAGTCTGGACCATTGCCAGGGGAAACGGCGTGGTGTGGCGACTTTGATACCCTACAAACTCCAGGCAACTTCCAAATATTGTTGCTTAGTTTTTATAATAAGTCCGGACATTAAATGGCACGGAGCAATTTTGAACAATAAGCTATAAGTACACAACTTTTTATTAAAAAAAGGGGCCTCAGCTCTGGCCATTCCCATTTGACTTGGTTAAATGGATGCATAAGACATAATTCTTAAGCAGAATTATACACCACAACATTTTTTGGTTGCACGCATAAAGTACTTGTTAATCAGCTTGATTAAAACCTTCAAGTGAAGTTTTGTTCCTCGAAAATGAAAGGCTATCAATGTCGTTTTAAAACCTGCTCTTAAAAGGAAACTTTTATATTTTTCACCACTGGTTAGCGGTTTTCCAAGCCCGGCTCTCATATTTGCCAGCAACTAGTTGTTGGTGGTTAATTCCAGAGGGTTGCCTGCTCAGAACTGCAATTTTCTGACCAAAATGGCCAACTCTTCTACAGTACCTAACTCTCCTTTTTTTTGTGGACCATGAACACCTGCATGGTGGCAATGCAACCTTTGAGTTTCCGCCGTTTGGGTTCACGTGAGGGGCATTCATCTAGAATCTAGATGTTGCACATGCCACATGGTCTCCAGCAGCCAGGCAACCCCCTCCTCTTCGCCGCCCCCCGGTTGTCTCCCCTTTCCGCTTGCCAGTGTTATCGTTCATTAAATCCTCCACCTTAGAACCATAACAACAATATCGAAAACAGCGGCAACAGCAAACGATACGATTTCCATCCAGCCGGCCTCTGACGTCCTGCCATCTCCTGCCATCCACTGCCATCCTACCATCGCGTGCCACCCCCTTGGTATCCACTTACCCTGCTCCACTTTGTCTCAACCTTCTACCCACTGGCCACCACCCACTTGCCAGAACAAACCGCCACCCACCGCGCTTCTTTGACCGCAGAGAGCGAGCATATTCCTGGTTCCAGTTCCATTTCCATCTCCATCTCCACTTCCATCTCCATCTCCACTTCCATCTCCGTCTCCACCTCCATCTATACCGCCCAAAAGCCCCATCTCCTTCCCCACTTCCATCTACGTCCTCTGACGATGGGGATTCCGCACTTAGGTCCCTGGGTTGGGTTCCTATTCTCGTGTACGCCAGTGTCTCTCTACCATTAATGTGCTGCTTGAGGGCCCAGCGGGTGGTGGTCGAGGGGGTGGTAGTAAAGGGGATGGGTGGCAACGGGCGATGGGCGTTGGGCGTTTGGCGGTGGGTGGCTTAACTCGGTTGGGCTTTCGATGTTCGAGTCGGTTCGAGGTTGGGGAGTTTTGGGATTCTGTTTCGTGTGCGGTGCTCGTTGGCGCATTAAGCACACAGCCAGCGACACAAACGAGACTCACACACAGACATACACAAAGACACTTACACACACACAAACACATACACATGCCGAGACAAATACCCATGCACGCGCACTCTCACAAAGACAATCGCACAACAATTTTGTGCTTTTTGGCGAAAATTCGCAGAAATTGGCGACATGGCGTATACGAAATGCGAATTGGCAAAAGGCAACGAAGGAAACTGCTTCGCGGGGGGCGAAGGGAGGGGTTGATGAAGGGGGGATAGACGGGGGAATGAGGGCTGGCCCAAGGGTGTTGGGCACAAGGCTGGGGGGTGAGATATTATCTATTGTGTGTGGGAAATCGCAGTGGCACAAGGATATGCGAAAGAAGAAGCTGCTGATTAGTGTGCGAGTGCGGATGGAAGGTCCTTCGACTAACCGAACAGTCGGAATAAGGATTCCCCAGCCAAATATGCTGAAATTACGGTTCTTCATATGTCTTTTGAAATTGGTATCTTATCCTTAGATTAAAATGCTTCCGAGATAAATAGATTTGTAAATGTGTTCTTGTAAAAAGAATGGAATATCCATACTTTTGATATAAAAATAAGTAAAGTTAGAATTCTGTTTCTCTTTATTGTTTTTACAATTCAACATAACTATTGTAATTGAAATTAACAATTGTTTGCTTATATCAATATTTAAATGTTAAGATCGTTCGTAGTATAAAATAAAGTATGTTAACATAGGAGTTTAGCAAACAGACGGACTCCTTTTCTTAGAAATCAAATGAAATAAAAAATGTATGGCTAAATGCAATAATAGTTTTAAATTATTGTGTGACAATATTGTTTTGAACATTGAGAAGTTAGTTGGAAATTGGTCTAGTACCACATGTGGTGCAACGTGTTCTTCGATGATCGAATCGAGGCTCCTGGTCCTAAAGGACTCGAATGCTTGTGGGAAGTGTGCTATCCTGCCAACGGCCTCCTTGTGGCATTCGCTTCGTGTGGCAGCCAATGCCAAAGGGAGGGGCCGATAAAGTGGAAGAGGTGGAAGAGGTGAAAGCGGAGAGCGAGAAGCAGAAACACAACTGAGATTCAGACATTTCTGCATTGGCATTTTGCATTTTGCATTTGGCCAAGCAGCGAGGAAGGGGAAACAGGACCCATATTCAAAGCGCCAAATGGCGCGCTCGACTGCAATGCAACAGCAAGAACAAAAAGGACGAGGCGTGGCCGGGGGCGGCTGATGAGGAAGGGGAGGGGGGAAGGGGTTCTGAGGGGAACTGAGACTGCTGGCAATGTGGGGCAAGGGAAGAAAATTCGCGACGCATTCACGTTGCAAGGATCCGAAGGAACCTCGATGGCACATGTGTGTGCGTCTGCCCTCTTCTCCTCTCTCTCTCTTTCTCTCTTTTACCTTTCTACACTGCTCAAAAGCAAATTGAGAATATCAATACATGTTGAATTTGATAAAGCGATAAGCCAATGTTTAACATCCTTTAAAAAGTTGCTAAAATTTCTATAAGATTCGAATACGAAGTATTTGCGTTGCGGAAAAGTAATAAATAGAGATATACACATATAAATGTTCTACAGATTTTGAATTATCTTGAGGTACACCCCATATAACTACTAAATTTTAGAAACCTTTTTACACCGTTATACAATTTACGAACAAATCTTTCAAAGGTTTCCTAAAATGGTTTCCACATGTTGCAGCTTAACACACAAACACCTTTTAACTATTTAATCACTTGTGGTGAGTGAAAAGCGACCAAAGTTCCTAATTGGCGAACAAAGCGGCTTTGTTCTTAAATGATTTGTGTTCTATGCACCATTTGTTCCCAGTGCAGTTTATGTGTGTGTGTAAGTGGGCGATTGGCAACATGGCATGCAAATGCAGGCGGCGGCAACAACAACAACAACAACAAGTGCAACAGCAACAACAAGGCAAACAACAACAACATCGACCATGTTGCTCGAGTTTGCGAATGTGTGCGCGTGTAAGTGTGCGTGTGCGTGTTTTGAGTGTGAGTGTGTGCGAGTGTGCGTGTGAGTGCGAATGCGAGTGTGTTGCTTTTTCCGCTTCCGCTGACATGGCGGCAGCGACTACGAGTCGAGCACAGCGGGCAACGGTTCCGACAACGGCAAGTAGGGAAAATACGGAAAATACGGCAAATACGGCAAAATACGGAATATACGGAATATATGGAATAAACGGAATATGGTCGGAATGGCGACTACGGCAGGCAGGCAGGCAGGCAGGCAGGCAACATGAAAGCTCCGTTGCATGCAACCGCATGAGTACCGCATTTGTGCCTTTGTATCGCGCGGCCAAAAAGGGGTTGATGATGGGATGCGGGGTTTTCGGGGGAGCGGCAACTGGAGGAGTGGCGGAGGGCAGGCAAGGATGCATTCGGGCATGAATCGCTTTTACATGGATCGCTTTTGTACCGCTCCCCACCGGGCTCCATCTTGTTCTTCTTTTGCCGCCTGCCGCGGCACTTGAGCCACCCTAAAAACCAGATTCCCTCTCTGCGTGTGCGTGTATTTGTGTGTGTGTGTGTCGGTTTGTGAGGTGCCCAAAAGCTCTTTAGGTGTGTGTGTGTGTGTGTGTGAGTTCATATCTGAGAACAACTATCAACAATGACGGCCAGCGAAGCGTTGCCATATCTCTCACTTCCAGCCGATTCGGCTCTTTTGTCCCCTCCTTTTGAGCCGCCTTTATGCGCTGCTTAATTAACAGAACAAGGTGGAAACAAGGAAAACAAAGCCCGACTTTTAAATAGTCGCCTCTCGTTCACTCTACACTGGAAACAGGGCCTTTCCTTCATCGCATCCTCTTCGAGTTTCACTTTTCGTGTACGTTTCGGACATAAGTTGTATTTTCGGTGACATATTGCAAGCATATGGAAACTACTGTCAAAGTTTTTCCTTGTGACACAACTTTGTAGTCCCAAAGACTTTGACCTTGTTGTTCAGCTACAAGAACTCATTGAAATGGCGTTAATGCAAGCTAAGTGGATTTAACTTCTGTATATTTCGGGTGAGAATAAAAAATCTGGCCTAAATATTTGCTTTTTGGCTATGTTTATTTTATAAACCCTAAAGCCTTGATCAGACCCCCAAGTAATCCAATAATATTATCTTTCCGTCCGTCTTTCAAGTCTTTCTTCCTATGAATAGACAAAATATTTAACCATGGTTTTGAGAAACCATACTATTCGTATTAATGACCATTATTCTAACGACATGTCTTAATGATCGACAAATTTGCCGAAATTGTAATCGACATTACTGATATGAAATGAAGACTATGCAAACTTGCTGTGCACAAGTAAATTAAAATGTAATGATTTATATTTCAATGATTTGTAAAGCCATTCTGAACAACTAATACCAATCAAAACGTTTTCGTTTAAAAGGATCTAATTACCTGTTGCACGTAACTATTTTAACAATGCTTGTATACTTTATTATGGTAATTGAGATTAAGAAACATTTTTAGAAAACATATGTGTTCCCATATTTAAAATTTTTTTTTTTAACCGTTTATTAAATATAAAAAACTATTGAAACCTATTATCGTAGTAGTAATCAGTAATGCCTTCCTCAACCTATTACTTCCTATAAATAATGGAATGGAATGAAATGCCGAAGGTACATAACACATTATAAAGGATTTGTTTTCGCAAAAATGTGTTTTAAACTAGAATTCTAAAAAATATAGGGGCAAAAGCAACAATATCATGGTGTTCTACTCACTTGTTTAGGCGATCCGTGTCGTTGTCGGCCAAGTTGAGAAGGTAGGCGACGAACTCCACGTCGTTTTTGAACTGCAGCCGGGTGCGCATGTGCTCCCACTTCTCGGCGTTCTTGGTGCCGATGTAGATGTTTTTACTGTAGTTCTGGTGGCGGTACTTGCGCCGCTCGCTCGCCGCACTGCTGCTGCCGCCACTCCCCCCCGCTTCCCCCGCTGCCGCCATGTTGCTGGTGCTGCAGTTGCTGCTGCTGCTGCTGCTGCTGTTGCTGCTGCTGCTGGTGTTGCTGCAGTGCCGCGCTGGAGGCTCCAATTCCGAGGCCCAAGGAGGAACCTCCCCGGGAGTTTCCTCCTCCGGCGGCCAGCAGATCGTTGCTGCAGTTCGTGCCCTGACCGCCCGCCCCCATGCTGCCGTGCGTCGAGCTGAGGGCGTGGTTGCTGTTGTTGTTGGTCGAGAAGCTGGTGTTGCTGTTGCCGCCCAGCAAACTACTCGGCGGTGGCGGTGCAATGGGCGTGGCCCCACTACCGCCGGCCATGTCCAAAGCACTGTTGGCGCTCTGCTGCTGCTGCTGCTCCAGCTGCGCGCTCAGCTTGGCCGCTGATGCCGCTGCCGCCGCAGCCGCCGCTGCTGCCGCCGCCGCTGCCACGGCGCTCATGTGGAGACCGCTGCTCTCGGCGGCAGCAGCGCTGTTCAAGTGGGCGGAGGAGAGGGTGGCGCGGCTGTCCAAGTGGCTGCTGGCCACCTCGTCCTCCTCGTCGTCCTCGTCCTCCTCCTCCTCGCCGTCGTCATCGTACACAGCTGGCTCCTGTTGCTGCTGCTGCTGCTGATGTTGCTGCTGTTGCTGATCGTGATGACTGGCGGGCAACACATGTCGCAGGTCGGTGGGCGTGAGATCATGCCCGTTGCCCTGCTGCTGCTGCTGCTGCTGGTGGCGGTTTACCTGCTGCTGTTGCTGCTGCTGCTGTTGGTGCTCCTCCTCGTCCTCCTCCTCATCCTCATCGTAGTCATCCTCCTCATCCTCTTCGTCCTGCGCCTGCTGCTGCGATTGCTGCTGCACCTGCAGGTGATCGTCGCGATCTCGCGTCTTGCTGTTGCCATTATTGTTGTTATTATTATTGTTGTAGTGCTGCTGCTGCTGCTGCTTGTTGCCATTGTGCAGCGCACTGACCGCCGCTGCCACTACTGCCGCCGCTGCCGCTGCCCGCTGCTGCTGCTCTGCCGCCAGTTGCTGTTGCTGTTGCTGCTGCTGTTGCTGCTGCTCCTGCTCCTCCTCCTCCTCTTCATCCTCCTCGTCGTCCTCCTCCTCGTCCAGGCTGCTTTGTGAGCTGCTGCTGCTGCGACTGCTGCTGCGGCCATAGTTATTGTTGTTGTTGTTATTGTTGCTGTTGGCGGCATTGGCCCCATTGTTGTTGGTGCTGCTAATGTTGTTGTTGCTGCTACTGGTGCTGTGCGGCATTTGGCCGGCGGATCCCGCCGAATTGTTGCTATTGTTGTTGATGCTGAGGGCTGCCGCCGCTGCTGCTGCTGCGGCCGCTGCAGCGGCGCGACTCAGGAAGGGTGGGCGTGGCACCAGGGGCGTGTCGGAGTTATCGGAACTATCGTTGAAATCGAACGCACTGAAATCGGCGGCATTTGCTGCTGCGGCGGCGGCGGCTGCTGCTGCTGCTGCCTGTGCTGCTTGTGTTGCTGCTGCACTCGGATTCCCGCTGCTTGTTTTGGACATGCTGCTGGCGTCGCTGCCGACGCTAGCGTTGCTGCTGCTGCTGCTGCTACTGCAACTGCTGCTGCTGCTGTTGCTGCGACTGCGACTGCGATTGCGACTGCGGCTGCGACTGCGACTACGACTGTTGTTGTTGCTACCGCTGCTGCTGCTGATGACCGCTTGTCGCCGCTTGCTTGCTGTTGCTACCGCTGCTGCTGTTGTTGCTGCTGCTGCTGTTGCTGTTGCAGTTGCAATCGGTATCGCTGCTGCTGTTATCTTCAGTGTTGCCTTTGTGGCTGTTGCTGCGCTTTGCCGAACGCTGCTCAGTTTTTGCTATTTGTTGTTGTTGCTGGCGCTGCTGCGACGCGAATGCTTTTTGTTGTTGCTGGCGGGGCGGTCAGTCTCCGATTCCGCTTCAGATGGCGCCTTGCTCTGCCTCTGCTGCTGCTGCTGCTCCTGCTGCTGTTGTTGTTTCTGCTTCTTCTTCATTATTCACACACACAAGTCGCGCGTGCGACCCACTACACTTTTTGTTCCTGTTCCTGTTGTTGTTGTTGGTGGCGATGTTGCTGCTGCGCTTGTTGTTGTTGCATTGCTTTTTGGAAGCTTTTTTTACCCGTTGTATACTGCAGGTTTTTCTTTTTTTTTCTATTTCGTTTTATCTTTTTTTTATTTATTTTATGTTGTTTTTCGGGAAATATAAAGGATCCGTGACGGGGGAGAAGGGAGTATGTCTACCAGCAGAGCCGCCGCTGCCACTACCACTGTCGACGTCGACGTCGACGCCGACTGCGACGGAGGGGAAACGCGATGTAGCAGTAAAAAATACCGTTCGCCGAAACTCACTCGCTGGCTCGAAGCTCCCTTCTTTCTCACCGGGTGGCAACGCTGCCGCCGAGATTTTTTCGTTTTTCTTTTATTATTATTATTTTTTATATATGCTCGACACTTTTTTTATGTACTCCTCTGGCAATGTTTACTTTGTGAACTGTGTGTTTGGTGTTTTTCGTATTTGGTCTGCTAGCTGGAATGTTTCGAAAAGCGAATTGATCAGTTGAAACATCGGGGGTCCTATGTCACTTGTGCTTGTCAATTAAAATTGTGCCAAACGTGTGTTTTTGTGGCACATCCTTGGCTTGTGGTTCGGTTTTTGTGGTCAAGAGAGCTTGGCTTGTTATGATGGCTGCTCCTCGAAGTATCCTGCCATACACCCTCTCTCTCTCACACACACACACGCACACATAGCATAAGGTTGCGAATTTTTCAAAGACTTTTTCCTAAGTTCTTCGTTTCACCAAGCACTTATAGAAAAAAAATAAACAAAACAAATAACTGATTTATGGCATTCTTTTTTCACTAGCTACTTTTGAGCTGCTTATACATTTTGTTGTTATTGTTGTTTCGATAATTTCGTTACTATTTTCCTTTTTTTGGAGGACAAGGGTGTGCGTGTGTGTGTGAATCAGTGTATTGGTGTGACACCCAACGAAAGGCTCGAAAAGTGAGGGGGGAAAGAGGGCAAGAGTAAAAGAGAAAGAGAGCACGAGGCGGTGGCGGTTTTCGCCTTGCGGGGGAGGGAAAGGGGGTTGGGGTGGGGGGTGTCGGTCGAAGGGGTGTGCGGGTGGGGGAGGTCTGAGCTAGACGCCTCGCCTTCTTCTGCTCCTTGAGCCTTCCTGCTGGCCTTTCTTCTTACACAGTTTTCCACACGGCTTTTCACTCGAAAATAACTTGTCAAAAAAAAAATAGTTTAGCACACTTTCCAGCGGTCTGGCACTTTTAATTATTTAACTGCTGCTATATTGGCTGCTTTCTTTTTTTCTGCCTTTTTCCTCCTGCCTGTTCTTTGGGTTTTTGTCGTCCGCCGTTCGTGATTAGCGATTTCTCTGCGAGCGCTCGTATGCCGTTACTCGCTGGTCGCGACGGAATGAAGGACTTTTTATTTATGTGTATGTCCTCGCCGCAGTCGCAACTCACGGCAGCGACGCCGACAGCGACAGCGACGCCGGCAGCGCCACTTCCTCCTGCGCTCTCCGTTGCGAAAAAGTCCTGCGAAGCCCCCGCCAAAGCCCCCCACTCACACTCACACAGTGGCACACATGTACTTTTGGATTACGGAGAGCCTTTCTCCCTCTCTCCTGCTTTCTCTCATTCACTGTCTCTCTCTCTCTCTCTCTCTCGCTGGCGAAAAAGCTCGCTGAAGTCGCGACGTCGACGTCGTGTCCTGTCGCTGTTTTTGATGTCGCGATTCCTTCTGCCCGTGTGTGTGTGTCCGTCCGTGTCCCTGTGATTACGAGTTAGTGTGCGAGTGCGAGTGTCCGTGTATGCGGGTGTCCCTGCCAGTCCGCGTTTGCATGTGTGACTGTGTGTGTGTGTGTGTGCACTCGCGAATTGAGATGACGACGACAGAAACAGAAACAAGAACAACTATGCTGGTGGATACTAGTCGCGATTGCACTGTCAAAAAATTACAGAATTAAAGCCTGAATGGGAGCTGATGAACGTCGGGGTTCTTAAAGAGTTGCCACTTCTTTTACTCCAGAAGAGTGGCACTGGGGAGCTCAAATTGTAGTATTATAAAGTATTCGGAACACAAAATCAAATAAAGTGTCCAAGCTAAAGTAAATTTTCGTTTTACCAGCGCTAAAATCAAACCCAACGCCAAGATCTGTAAAAAAGAACTTACTCCAAAATACAGTTTAATCTCATAACTTTACCCAAAAAGCAATCGAAAATAAAAATTTACATAAAAACCAAGTTAAGAATAAAGAAGGATCATTTGTTAGATAACTTTTCTAAGAATTATTTGTTTATATACTAGGAAATCAATGCACAATGCACACATTAACACTCAAATAGATCTATTATAATTTCTCAATTTTCGGTATCTATTACAAATATTTTTTTTGCAATAGCCTGCTTAATTTTTTATTATTAAGTTACCGTAAATAACATCAAGGGGATATGGGACATTATTTAATCGAAAATGAGAAAGAAATTGGATCAGTGCACGACTTTTGCTGCTGCCATTGCTACACATCGACATCTGCGCCAAGTTCCGTTCTCAGCCTCAAACCCGTTCTCTCTCGTCCTGTCCACCGCCCTGGCCCGCCCCCTCACACGCACACACAAACGCACAGACACTTACACTCAGATAGGCACGTACTCCGCCCCCGCCGTCTCCCCGCGAGTCCCTGTCGGTGTTATCGCTGTCGTTAGTGCCACGACGACCGTCACAGTCAGCTCACTAAAAAAAAATTTCACCAACACTAATTAATATTCATGATATATTATATATTTTTCTTTTGTGTATTATTTTGGTGTGTAAAAAATCAGAGCTAAGGTAATAACTTGAACAGTAGTAATTCAATACTATAAAATTTATGCAGTCTATTTCTAAGGTACTTTAAGGCAGTGGTCTGCTTTAGGAGCCCAAAAAAGAGCGTTTTTTCAACAATTTTTTTGAAAGGGAAGGAAATGATTGAGGTAAACGAAATTTTGAGACGATATAATATTATATTTAAACTTTAAAAAACAATTTTTATTATTGCAAATAATTGAAATTAGCGGAAGTTGTAACGATTTTTCTGGGGCGCCTAGAGTGTGCACTTGTTAATCGGTGCCGGTGATGGAGTTCGTGCGATGCATCTGAAACAGTGGAACCAAATTTTTTTTACTTTTTATAAGTTCCTTTTCTATATGAACTAAAAAAATTCCGAAGAAATGACGAAATTCCAAATTTTTTCTAAGTTTGAAAAAAAATTCACTTTTTTGGAAAAAAAATTCACTTTTTTGGAAAAAAAGTTCACTTTAAGTTGCAAAACAAGTAATTTAAATAGTTCAAATAGAAGATAATTCAATACTGAAGCTAGATCACTTTGGTTTTTTTCGATCGGACATATATTTTTTTTACTATGGCCGGCACCGCTTTCCAAGACTTGTGAAAATAAAAACTCGAGAAAACGGGCTGTAAAGTCTGCCCGAGCATACGAACTTGCTCGACGCTCGGCCACTAAAACTGATCTAGCTTCGAAAATATGTCGAATTGGCCTCTAAAATTTTGAACACATATTCTTGGATAGTTTTGGAATAGATTTAAGACAAAAAAAAAAAAACGATTTTTTGAAGTCTGTAAAGCAGACCACTGCCTTAAGTCCATTAAGTAGAAATTAAAAGTTTGGATGTTGAATAATTGCTTTTAACTTAAGATATGGCAAATTAAACATAGCTACTTTTTCCTCATCTTACAAGTTAAAACAAGTTTAACATATCTTATAATTTATAAGCTTGGTAACGGAAAATTAATTGAATGTAGTATGTACATATGTTTGCTTTAAGCAAAGAATTGTAATTTAATTTTCTTAATCGACTCATGCTTCGATCTCAGTGTGACAGCACTCAGGAGCGACTGGCAGAAGCAGAGCGAATTGGCGCCACCCCCAAAAATCCATGCGAAGCCGCCTGCCCGTGCCACTCCCACAGTGGTCATAAATCGAATTTTTGTTTATGTGGTGGTAAGGCTGCTGCGAAGCAGTCACACCCCCCTCGTTCGCCCCCCGCCACCCTTCGTGCCACCCACAATCGCTCCCCGCTGAGTCTGCAGCCAACATCCTGTCATTCCAACGGTCGCGGACGCCGACGTCGACGTCGCTGCCAGCGCCAATGGTTTACGGTTTGTTGTGTTTCGGTGCCACCAGCAGGAGCTAGTGGGTGGTGGGTTGTGGGTGGTCGGATGCAGGTCCTTGCTTCCTAGCTTCCTTGCCCGTGCGGGTGGTGGTTCTGCCGGCCGCGACGTCGATGCCTCTGCCGTCGTCGTTGTTTTGGCGTCCAGGCGCCTGCGTCTCTCTCGACATCCATTTACGCTCTCTTCGCGGTTCGCTCTCTCGCCCATTCTGCGCCTGCTCGTCTCTCTTCTCGCTGCTGAGCGGCCCCCATTTTGCCCCACCACAACCCTAACACCCACCAAAAAGGACATGCTCAGCCTGAACGTATGCAGCGATTTTTTCCGTGCTGGGTTGTTGTTATTCTTTTCGCTGGGGGTTGAAATTCCTTGTGTGCCTGTCCTCCTTCTTTGTCTCTCTGAATGTGTGTGTGTGTGCGTCTAGGAGAGTAAAAGATGGACAAACAAACTGTGCATCTGTGACGTCACTCGTGTTGGGAGAAGGGCTGCAGTGCAAAAAAATAACATTACCAGGGCTACTATAAAACGAGTAGAGTGAAATACCGATACAAAAGCTTACATTTGACTGAAGTAAAGTTGTAGTGTTGTAATAAATGTTTTTAAAATGTTAACTTTAGCTTATACGGGGTCGCTACTGCTGCCCTTTGAGCGAATTCCTTCCGATAAAACTTAAAGACATGCGTATTGTAACACTTGGCTGATACAAGATGATACTCGTTGGGTAAACCAACTTGTGCTACACTCGCCACTCGCTAAGCATTTGAATTCTATGAGTTATTTATAAAACATTTTGATAAAGTGGGAAAACAAATAAAAATTAAATAAATATAATAAAATCAAGGCTAAAGACATTTTACTTTTATATCTTCACCTAACCAGGTAATTTTCATTCTCTGCTTCTATGCAAGGATTTCTAAAGATCCATATTCAAACAAACATATTATCTTAATCGAAATAGACATATCTGTTAACGATAGTAATTTTATGTATATTAAAAAAAATGTTATAATTCTTTTTGATCAACAAAGATATGACATCTAAAACCAAAAGTTTACAAACTATAACGAACCAAGATAACGCCCAGAGCTTTAACCGAAAGAGCTTACCAAAAGCTTTTTAAAGTCCTTGCTTAACTACTTTACTTTACTGTAAGTGTAAGGAATTTGTGTTTTTAATTTATTCTTTATTTTTATTTTAAATTTGTAATTTTTTTCACCCAGGAATATTCACCTCAATTGCAAGTTAAAGGCAGGCTTTCAGCCTAGAACCTGTTTTATTTTTACCTTAGCATGAAGATGGAAACAGGTGTTTGATGTTTCACTCCACCTATCTCACATTTAGTTCTGAATAAATTCTTTACCACTCTAAACAGCTTTTTTATTTTAAGGACTTTATAACCTTTTCTACACAAAGCTTTGTTTAAAACCATGCTTTTACTTCGCTCTACTTGGGAAACAGATAAGAAATATTAACAAATGTAACGCCGAATTAAAATGACTAAAAATAATCAATTCACTTTTTCCAATTTTTTACATATTATTTCCGCAAACCCTGAAAATGACAAAAAAAATTATTTTATTTTACCGAGGAAAGTATTTTCTTTTAAGCCCTAGAAAAAAGTAGCATACCAGCTTTTTCCAAATCCAGAAATTAAATTTGTTTGAAAAATTATCGTGACTAGAAGAAAAACGACAACGTTTTGTTACACATTTCTTTTGTTTTATTTTTTTGTATT
The DNA here is from genome assembly GCF_018152265.1 of Drosophila ficusphila. Lineage (NCBI taxonomy): Eukaryota > Metazoa > Arthropoda > Insecta > Diptera > Drosophilidae > Drosophila > Drosophila ficusphila. Next base: position 3,841,469 of record NW_025064092.1, on the reverse strand, counting down.
TGTTTTATTTTCTTTTGTTTGCTTTTTAATATGTTGTATTTAATTTTATATTATTATTTTTAAGCTTACAACTTAAGGCATAAAGTTACAACTAAAACTTAAGTGCTAAACATCATTATCATGTATCGATCATAATCAGATCTAGCTCTGCGACTCGGCGCACATTATATGCATATACTCCACAAATTATTGTTGTTCTCTTTTTCACTCCTCTCCTTTGTTATTTGCATTCATAATTTGTGTTTATTGTTTATCATTATGCACTCAAAAACCATTACTCGTAATTTTTTGTTTTCCTATATCGATTTTGAATTGATACAACAGAAAAAAAAAAATCGGAAAACCCAAAACAATAAAAGGTCCTTCAATATAGCGAATTTGAATTTGTTTTTGTTTGTTTTTTTTTTTTTGTGATTTGCGTAAATCATTTTCAGGGCACGCCTTGTGCATACACTTCGTTTTGTTTTACATTCATTTAGCCGGCGCTTGTGTAATTCGCCCAGCAATAAAATTCGGTTATTCATACAGTATTCATTTATATATTTATGTGTAGAAAGTGCTCTCTATCCAAGGATCGGCGATCGGTGATCGGGCGGGGGCGATGTGACCGGTTTCGTTGTGTAGGCGGCTCCTCGAGTCCTTGTCCACGAGTCCGTCCGTCCGTCCAGTCGCGGTCCCAATCCCCCCCACACCGACCCACCTCCCGCCCAAACCTCTGGCGATGTTTATTCCGTTAGTTATTATGCTGCCGTTTTACATACATTTATTATCATATATATATGTATATATATATATATATATATATGTTGTAAAATTTTCTGTATATATAGAATTTGTTTCTTTATTTTATATATTAATTTTTATTTATATATATATATTTATAAAAAAAATACGCCTCCTGCCCTTAACTAAAACGTTGCTGCGCGCTGCTCGGCCAGAGTTGCGTTTCCGGTTCTTTTTATATCCGTTTCCGCTAATGTTTATCGGCTTACGGTTGCAAAAATCTATCGTTTATCTGCATCGTTAGCTTTCACATATACATATATCTTTTAATATTTTACAATTTTTGTTTTGTTGAATAAGTCTTAGCGTTTGTTTACTTTATATATATATATTAACTATATAGATTTTGTTTTGTTTTTTTTTTTAGTTTCATTATGTATTAAAAATATTTAATTTTTTTGTTATACGTTTTTTAATTGGTTTTACTGTTCTTTCGCGTTTGCATATAAAAAAATAAGTTAAAAAAAAAAACGAATTAAACAGTAAAGTAGCTAAACACTAAAACTGTTTTGTAAGACATAAGTGTTTTATAAAAAAATATGCGTATGTATATCCCATATATATAATTATATGTATTGGGCTTCCTTTTATTTTACTTACAGCGAAACTTTCATTAGCTTAGTAATTAAACGTACATAATTCAATAGCGCTTGCTTAAGAAGATAATAAAACACAATTATGCTCCATAAATTAAATCTTGCGTATAAAAATAGCAATAAAAAAAACGAATAATAGTAGTAGTAAATGTATCGATAAAATTGAATAAACAATGCTCATTAAAATTATGCGCAGTTTTTTATGAAATTTACAAAAAGTCGTTTAAATAATGTTTAAAGTGTTCTATAGGTAATATATATATATATACTTGTTTCTCGTTTTACTTGTTTACTTTTGTTTATGTTTTTTGTTTTGTTTTTTTTTCTAAGAACAGCCCAACAGTGTGTTTTTATTATTTTGTTTATTTCTTATAATCATAGGTGTATTGTATATATATGTGTGTGGTGTGATTCGGGTTTTGCATATATCTATATTGTTGTCCCTACCGATTTTCTTTAATTACGTTCCGACTGAGAGCTGTGTAAGGAGGAGGAAACATCTAGTGATGCCACACGAAAGGACTTGGACAAGGACACCCACGGCCACACGAATAACACAAGTACATTTAAGCGAAAATTAGGACACGAATTCGGCTTTTGGGTCTCGCGTGTGTCCCTAATAAGATTCATGAGAAACAGGTGGTTCAGATTTGGTTTTAATCTATCAAAGTTTGCACGATCAAAACTCTATTCTTAAGCACTTTTATTATATACAATTCAAAATTCTCCGTTTTAAATGTTTGCTTTGAAAAAGATTTGAAAAAGTCTTTGTGGATTTCTAAATATTACAATCAATTTATTAAAAAAAAATGCTAACTAAATCTCTCCTTTTTTCTTGCAGTCACAATTGTTCGAAGAGTATAAATCAATAAATTTGTTTAAAAACTTGTTAAATATATATATATATGTTTTAACTTGCTGACACAATAGTTTATTTGAACAGTTTTGAAAATGTCTAAATACACATTTCGTTTTGTTTTTAATTTGTTTTTGTTCTGGACATAATCCTGCCTGCCGTCTCACATCTCGTTATCTCTCTCGATTTCCTGCTGCGTTTCCCTCCTCTTTACTCGCTTGTTTATCATTGTTTTTGCTGTTGTTTCTTTCTTTTGTTTAAAGCCATTATCATTTTTGTTTTGTTTTGTTTTTTAAATGTTTTGTTTGCTTAGCTTGGGGCTTCTTGTCCGTTTAAATCGCTTATGCTTAGTGGTAAATCTACATCCGCTGCTTGTGTTGCTGCTGCTGCTGCTGCTGCTGCTAAATGTTGTCGTTGTTGCTGCTGCTGCAATTAGTATTGCTGTCAGTAGTAGCTTGGATTGCCGCCGGCAGCACTGCCTCCGTTGCCTCCAGGATAATGCTCACTGGCATAGTAGAGACTCCTCTGCTGCTGCTGTTGTTGTTGCTGTTGTTGTTGCTGCTGGTGGAGTTGATGTTGCTGCAGTTGCTGCTGCTGCGATTGCAACGGAGGCGGCAACACTGAGGTTTGATAGAGTTGCTGCTGCTGCTGCTGCTGGCGATGCGGCGACTGCTGCTGCTGCTGCTGCTGCTGGACAAGATGCGGATGTGTTGGTTGTGACTGCTGATGCTGGGAGTGTCGCCGGTAGCCAGGATAGCCGTACACCACGCTCGTGCTGCCGCTGCCGCTGCTGCTGCTGCTGTTTGTGTTGCTGCTGCTGCTGGGAGCTGATGCTACAGCTATTGCTGCTGGCCGCAGGTGCGACGCCGACGCCGATGAAGACGCCGGCAGTCACAACTAATCTTCGTCGCTGAGGGCCTCGTACTTGGAGGACAGCAGCGGCTTCGGTTCACTGGCCGCCGCTGCAGCAGCTGCGGCCGCTGCCACAGCAGCCACCGCAGCCGAGACACCGGGATTGATTCCGCCGGCTCCGCCTCCGCCACCGCCACCACCTCCCACACCACCGCCTGGACCACCGCCTCCGCCGCCGGGGCCACCGACTGAAACGCCACCGGGTCCGCCGCCAATTCCGCCGGCGCCACCGCCCACCACCAGCGACACACCGCCGCCGGCGGCGCCCAGTTCACTGAGCGCGTGCGCAGCCTTGGCCTTGGCGCTCAAGTGTCCTGGCGGCGCCACCGCCTGATGGGCGGCCAGCTGGAGCGGCTGCGGCGGTTGCAGTCCGCCCGCGGCACTCGGAACGTTCAGGGCGCTGTAGGGGAAGGCATAGGTGCTGGGGGCGTAGGCCGAGGGCGGCGGATGGTACGGCGAGTGGTGGCTGTTGGCACCGGAAACGGAAACCGAGACGGAACCGCTGCCCGCCGAGCGCCGTCCGCTGGCGTCCACCACCTCGTATTGGTTGGGCGTCTTGCGCGACACACTGATCTCCGGCGGCGGCGGCTCCTTGCTGCGGTGCTGCAGCTCCAGGGCGGCCACATGGGCGACGTGCGCCACATGGGCGGCATGGACGGCGGCGTGCGAGTGGGCCACCAGTTCGGCCACCTCCTCGTCGGACCGAACCTCCACCGTGCGGTTCTTCACGTAGCCAATGTCATCGCGCATCACCTCGGCAATGCGATTCTTCACATAGTTGTCGATGGTGCTGGCACCGCCTCCGGATCCCGGTCCTCCGCCACCGGGCGCCCCACCACCGCCGCCGCCACTTGGCCCGCCACGCTGCTCCGGCAGCAGCGGCACTCGACCCACTGGCGCCGGCAGGAAGTAGTGGCCCGGCTCTCCGCCGGCAGCCGCTGCGGCGCCCATCACCTGGTGCAGCATCATCTCGTGGTTGAACTTGCGCGGACTCACCGCCTGCGGCATGCGGATTATGTTGCGTCCATCTTCACCGGGGGTATTGGCCCGGCCACCGCCACCACCACCGCCGCCGCCGCCGCCGCCACTGCCAGCGCTGCCGGGGCCACCGGGTGCCCCACTCTGGCCGCCGCCACCTGGCGCCGCACCGGAGCCACTGCCCGGCATCTGGGGATGGTGCGGCGGGGCATGGTGCTGCTGCTGCTGCGAATGGTGCTGCTGCTGCTGCTGTTGCGCGTGCTGCTGCTGCTGCTGCGAATGGTGCTTGGCCTCCTCGGCCTTTTGCTGCAAACGGCGGTTCTGCTTCCAGCGATCCGGCGGCAGAATGGATTGCGCCTCCTGCAGATAGGATATGAACGGCGGCGTCGGCCGCAGATGCGGATTGGTGCCGTAGTCGTTGGTGATTATCGAGTCGGTTAGCTCCCCCGAAGGTGATGCTCTTCGTGTGGATCTGCTGGGGACTCGGAGCCGATCCGCCGGCCTGCGAGGTGGGAGTCCTCAGCTGGCCGTGAACGGATCTCGATTGCGAGGATTGCGACGAGGGCGGCGGAGCTTGCTGCTGCTGCTGCTGTTGCGCAACTGCTGCAGCTGCCGCCGAGATGCGTTCCTGGTCCAGATCGATGTTGATCACACTCGGCGATCCCGAGGAGCTCGGCTTGCCGTTGTTCTCGGCGGTGAGCAGGGAAACGGCGCCGCCTTCGTGCGGCTGGCGATGATCGCGCAGGTACATCGGATGGATGACGTTGGCCGGCGAGGATCGTGTCCCGGCCCCACCGCCACCTCCTCCAGATCCGCGTGGCGGTGGTGGAGCGTGGACGAAGGTGGGACGCGGAAACTCGCGGCCAGGACCTGCGGTGGCATCGTTGTTCCGATTGATCTCGTGCTTGATGATGGCGTCGATCAGACTCTGGGCACTCAGCTGCCCGGGAGTGTCCTCTGGTGCGGGACCGGCGTGGGCTGCCCGATAGTACCTGCAAGAAATATACGATTCCATTTTTAGTTGGGCGAAGAATAGATCTTTTCAAGCCAGCTTGATTCAATCATTTAATATTTATAAATATAGAAAGTAAACCAAGTATTTAAAGGCCAATAAGCACCTTAAATGTTTAAGCATTTATGCTTGAATTATTATATCAAGTTTCAAGTCAGCTGATTGGATTATTTTAGAAGGTTGAATAGAGAAAACACACAAATTGGAAATGCTAACTCAAAAACTTCTGTTTGGGATTTCAAATCTTAAATCTCAATCTGCAACTTTAATTGAAATATATACCTTCGTTTTTTGTACCACATAACTTTTTTGTGTTCCAAATGTAGTCTTAACTCTTAATTGGTTTTATTTTATATAGCTAAGATATCAATGATATTTCTGGTAGATTGAATCTTTAACTAAACAAGTAATTCTAGTTGAAACTACAAAATTTTCTGCTTCTTCCGATTTATAATGATTCAGAGAAAGACAACGAGAATTGCAGTCGCTGCTTATTCACAATCCGAAAGTGATCCGTATTCCGTTCTTATCGGAAAGAATTATTGTACTGAACCAGAAAAACAGTGGAATGTGTCTTTTATATATGTTATATATATTAGAAGAATTCTTTTTGATTAGAACGCAGAAGAGCCTCACTTCCGGATTGTGAATAAGCAGTGACAAACATATATATATGTATAAGAAATATATAAATAGATAAAGTACGAACACCATGTTTTATAAGCGATGAAAAAATTAAGGAATGAAGTTGCGATAAAATTCTCAGTAAAAACGAGAAACTTACAGATGCTTTAACTTAGCTTAAAAGTTCTTTGAAATTGCTTCTGGATAACTTCATCAGAATACTTTGACTATAGAAGATCTCTAGCCTTATTTTATAAAAAAGTTTAGAGCAGAAAACTCCATGTATATAAAGTTCTTAAGATACATATCTTAAAATACATATCTCTGCTCTACTCCTGGTCTTTGGGGGGCACAAACACTTACGTTTCTCGCTCGCGATCCGGAATGGAGCGCGGTGGCCCCGCCTCCGGAACGGGAGCACGGATGTACTGCGCCGGCGAGGGTCCCCCGCCACCGGCGCCACCGGACGCGGTGACCACACCGCCGGCGAACATGCGCTCCATGCGCCGGCTGTCCCGCTCCCGCTCCTCGGCGACCACGCGCCGCTCGCGATCCTGTTCCCGTCGCTCCCGCTCCCGTTCTCGCTCCCGCTCCCGTTCCCGCTCGCGCTCCCGCTGCTCCCGCTCGCGCTCCCTCTCCCGCTCGCGCTCCCTTTCCCGCTCGCGGTCGCGTTCGCGCATCCGCTCCTGCAGGTCCCGCTCCAGGGCGTGGCTGTGCTGCTGCTGGGCCACCGCCGCCTGCTGGGCGGCCGCCGCCTGCTGCGCCTGCTGCTGCTGCTGCTGTTGGTGCTGCTGGTGCTGCTGGTGGCGCATGGCGCGCTTCGTCTGGTCCATGTGCCGCTGCATGTCCACCTGGGCGGCCATGTTGAGGCTGCGGTAGTGCTGCTGCTGCGCCAGCTGCTGTTGCATCGTGTGATGGTGGTGCAGCGCCAGGTCGCGGTACCGCAGATCGTGATGGGCCGTCGGCGGCGGTGGCTGGGCCACGCCCACCATTGCATGCGGTGGCGGCGCTGGCGGACCGCCGAGCGATGGTCCGGATCCGGGTACGGGAACTTGTCCCGGTGGCGGTGCCGCACCCGGTGACTTGTCATCCTTCTGCGAGGGCACCGGCAACTGCGGCTGCTGCACGGCCACATCGACAAACGAGGCAAGTGCATCGTGACCAGCTGTAAATTGGTTAGAAAGGGTATTAGTTTCAGTAGAGGATTGACTGAATAAAGCGAGCTAACCTGGAGCATACTGATACGGGGCTCCTATGTGCATCCTGCTCGGCGGCGGAGCTGCCGGCGATGGGGGCTTGGAGCCCGTGTTGTGCCGCTGGATCACTCCTTGCCGCTGCGGCGGCGGCGTGCGATGCGGACTGGGAGTGCTGCAAAAACACAAAAGGAATCTCAGTAAGTTTTGGTTTTTAAACGGGGTAAGTAATCTACAAGTTATAAAATATAAAATATAAAAATATAGTATTTATGAAGAAAAGAAGCAGAAAAACACGGTTTGGTTTTGAGCTTTTTGTTTTTTTTTTTAAATGTTTGTTTCTAAACTGTTTGTTTATTCTACATAAAATAACTCATAAGTTGCATCTTTATTTAGGTCAATATATTATATGATATTGCTTTCAATTGTAACCAAAAAAGAGCTTCTTTTCGGTTGGTAAAATATTGTTCAATTAAATGTATTTTTTGGATCGCTTTCTTTATTTAATTCCATTAAAAAAATATCACAAGAAAAAATAATTAATGGAAACATGCGTTGTTTTCCCAACTTCACTAAATAAATAAACATTTTTCGTTTTTTGAAACTGAAATTGTGGTAAAAGAACAAAAACTCTTAATGATAAAACGCAATTTATGCTAAAACTGATGAATAGTTAGCAGAAACTACGATTTGTTTTCAAAAACTACACATACAATGCAAGAGAATAAACTCTTTCTAGAACACATTTTTTTTTTTGTAGAAAAAATTGCTTAATTTTCTTTTAGCAGTTTAAACTTCACTATTGAATTGCTTTTATTTTTTTTCAACAGTTTTTTAGCACATCTCCATTATATTTTTTATCAACAGGTGTCATTGCAGTTTGTTTTTCCTTCGAACGCAACTTGTGTTTACAACAATTAAACGATTGCAGGATTTAGTATTACTTCTCCGCATTTTGTTTGTATTTATTGAGGATTAATTTCTTAATTTTGGAGTTTATTGAAGTGGTGAGATAGCACTGTGATTAGCACTGTTTGCTCAACAGAGCGAATGAGTTGAAAACTGTCCGATTTTCTGGCGGCTCAGATTTCTTCCGGACTCCGGAGCTTTTCATCAGGGCTTCGGCTTTCGCTCCCCGTGAACTGCTATTTACATGGCTCTCATTAACATCGCGTCCTCTTCGCAGGATAACATTTAACATGGTTTCAATCAAACGCCAGCCGATGAATAGCTTATACAGCATGTGCAAAGTGCAAAGGATTTTCCATAATCAGATATGGATGCAATACATTGACACTATTGACACTTTTAAATGGAGGAAAAACTATACAAAATAATTTAATTTGCCAACTAGTTTTTTTTTTTAATATTTATAATATAATATTAAAAAGCCCAAACTGCATTCCTGTGGAGTGCATACTGTGTTTTAAAATAGGTCAGGCACTGGAGAGCTGAAATATTTGACCCACTGCACCTGAACACCATCACAATTGACGTGTTGCTCTGCTCTGTTCGCCATGGCAACGAAAATCTCAAGAGCTTTTCGCATTGTTCATTGTATTTACATTGCTCATAATCCGATGCGAACGGACTGCATTTCAAATTGGTTTATTGGTCACCATTAATTAAGCACTTTACACCGAATATCAGCTCAATATTAAATCAAAATGCAAAGCTGATTAAGATGCTGGCGATTTTCATATCCGATTCATGTGCGTCAATCGGAAATTGAGGATGAACTCAACGAATGTTCACTTGAATTTGCCAAAGGATTGCAGTGTCTTTCCTTTTTCAACAAATGATTAAATATATATTGCTTAACTATTTGCCTCGTTATTTAATTTTGTTACATAATACTGATCACAGTGAAATGCGCGGGAAAGTAAAATATTTGCATTTTGTAAATGCAACTGTCATTTTAAAATTAACTGCACGTTAAGCTGGTGAATTAACTGCTCTTTAAAATATATATTTCAGAATTTTAATTTAGCGATAAAAAATTCTACCAAAGATGAGGACCCAACTCTTGTAATTAACTATAAATATATTCATAGTTGCTTAAGAAACATAATGTTTTTCCTAACAAATAAATGGGTATATGTTTGATATTCATCTTAATAGAATTGAAAATGTAACGATTAAATCTGTTATTACTGGTCATGAAATAGCTCGTAAAACCGTAAAAATAATAAGTAAACTCCTCAATCAAAATCAATTATTTTTGCATATTTTAAAAAGCAATAAAAAAAATGGTACGAGTGCTCAGCTCAAGATTAAAGATTTCTTTCCACAAATATATTCTGCCACAAATATTCTGTTAATCTTCTGTTAATCTTCTGTTTATCTTCTATTAATCTTCTGTTAATCTTCTGTCAATCTTCTGTTAATCTTCTGTTAATCTTCTGTTAATCTTCCTGTTTCTTTACTCCCATTAAAACCCCTTAGTTCTCCCCCACTCACCTGTTGGCATGATCGGCTGGCGAGGCGCGACTGGAGTACTCCGGCCGTCCCCTGGGCGCCGGATCCTTGTCGCCGCCGTAGGCGAATCCACCGGCGCTGCCGACGCTGTTCCGCGGCGACGGCGACTCCATGTCGGAGCCACCGCCTCCGCCGCCGCCGCTGGCGCTGCTGCCACGCGACATGTTGCGCTGCTGCTGCTGCTGTTGCTGTTGCTGCTGCTGCTGCGCTCCCTGCATCTGCTGCGAGGTGATGTAGTCGTGCATCACGATCTGGCGCGTGCTCAGCACCGGCGCCTGCTCCACAACCCCGCCGAACGGCGACCGCGTGTAGGGCGAGCCGACGCCGTATCCCTGTGGCGGTGGCGCCTGCGGCGACGACTGCTGCGGCGGCGGCGGCAACTGCTGGCCACCACCCGGCTGCTGGGCGGGACTGTGCCGCTGCGAGTTCTTGTAGAACTCGTAGGCCCGCTTGCTCTCCAAGTGGTGCGGCGGCAGGTGGAGCGGAGTGCCCTGCGTGATCGATCCATGCTTCCCGCCGCCACCACCGCCACTGCCCACCGGACCACCTGCTCCTCCGCCGGCCGGGGAACCACCGACGCCCTCGGGCGTGGTCTGCCGCACCAAGCCCTCGTACTTGGGACTCAGCAGAGCCTTTGCTGCGGCCGCTGCAGCCGCATGAACGATGATCTGCTGCTGGGCGCTGTTCGCCGGAGTTCCGTGGGTGATGGAGCCGCTCTTCACCAGCAGCTGCTGCTGGGCGACCGCCTGTTGCTGCTGCTGTTGCTGCTGCTGCTGCTGCTGCTGCGAGGGCGAGTGGCCGTGGCTGGGGTGCAGGTGGTGGGCCTGCTGCGGACTCAGCTTGGGCGGCGCCTTGGCCACGCCCCTTCCCGAAGGCGGTTGTGCCGGCGGCGGTTGTCCCGCCCGCGGTGGCAATTGCCCCTGGCCGGAAATCGAAATGGGAACGGGCACCGGCACGGGCTGCAGATAGAGGGGGCTGCCGGGAACGCCGGGCAGGACGCCGGGCACCACGCCCACTCCGCCGGTGGCCTTGAGCACGCCGTGCGGCGGAGTGGAGTACAGATACGAACTGGGACCCGCCAGCGTGGGCACACTCACGGCATCGCCACGATACATGGTCGTGGAGCGGACGATGTGCTTCATCGACATGCCGGGCGGCGGCGGACCATGATGGCGATCCGACGAGGAGGCACCGCCCGAGCCACTCGATCCGGTGACCGAGCCGGATCCACTCGATCCGCCGGAGGAGCCGCCCGTGTGCGGTGAGTGGCCGTCGCGTGGCGTCTTCTTGATGCTCAGGTCCAGGGTTTGCGGTTCGGGCTCCTGCTGCACTTGGAGCTGCTGCTGCTGCTGCTGCGAGTGCTGCGAGTGTTGCGAGTGCTGCGGATGCGCCGGATGCTGGCCGTGCTGCGAGGGATGCGCCGGATGCACCGAGTGCTGTGGCGGCGGAGGGATGCCCCGCTGTGGATGTGCCGTGGGCACGTTGTAGATGATCGTCTCCGGCGGCGTGGGTGTCGAATGGGTGGACGAGCCACCGCCACCGCTCTTCGCAGATCCTCCGGAGCCCTTCACCACCGGTGTAATGGTGGCCTTGTCCACACCAACGCCTCCTCCAGCGGAAGCAGCATGGGCCATCATTCCGGGATGACCCAGCTGACCCACCAGGTGGGAGTTGACCACCGAGAGGGTGGCCAGGCTGTCGCTGGTTCCGTTGTTGCCGCCACCGCCGACGATGGAGGAGGATGTGCCTCCGGTGCTGCTGGTCGGCGGTATTGGATGCGCCGATGGCGGTGGAGCCACTGCAGCCGGTCGGGATGGCAGCTTCTGCACGGAGGTGCCATGTGGCAGGCCACCCGCCGAGGAGGTGGGTGGTGGTGCTCCACCGGCCACCTGCTGCTTGAGGATATTTGGATCCTGGCGGTACTCCCTTACGATTGTCAACTCCTTGCGTTCCAAATTGTTGGCTGTTTGTTGCTGTTGCTGTTGCTGTTGCTGCTGCTGCTGTTGTTGCTGTTGCTGTTGGGATGGCGATTGGCTTTGGCTGGGCGCCTGACCTTGACCCTGACCTTGGGATTGACCCTGCTGACCTTGACCTCCTTTGGGCTGCGGGCCTTTGTGCTTCAGCGATCGCTCGATCACCGAGAACACACAATCCTGCACATTGTTGACCGCCTCGCGTCGCATGCCCATCGGTCCGTTCACCTGCTGACCACCAGCTGCTCCTGCTCCTGCTCCTGCTCCTCCTGGTCCAGCTGCTCCGCCAGGTGGCACTCCACCAGCCACCATACTATTGTTGTTCGGTGGCTGCAACCCGGCCACATTGTTGGCATGTCCATGTCCGTGTCCGTGGAAGAGAACCTTGGGACTCTGGCGGTTCGCCGGCGAGTTCTCGTTCTCCTCATCCGCCGTTTCGGTGGCGGAGGAGTCGTACTCCTCGCTGGTCTTCTGCTTCTTGGGCGCCTGTCCAGCCGCCGGAGGCAGCAGGCGATCATTGTCGCCGCCTGCCTTGCTGCTCATCCTCGTCGGAGTGATGATCAGTGGTGCTCCTCCATTGTTGTCCGCACCGCGTGGTGTTGATGGTTTCTGCTGTGGTGCCGGCGGCGGTTGTGGTTGCGACAGCTGCTGTTGTTGTTGCTGCTGCTGCTGTTGTTGGAGTTGCTGTTGCTGCTGGAGTTGCTGCTGCTGCAGTTGTTGCTGTTGCTGCTGCTGTTGTTGCTGTTGCTTGACCAATGTCAGGGATTTGTGGCGCTGCAGATTCTCGGGACTCTCAACGGACGCGGTGTCCGAGCCGCCCGGTTCCCGCTCATCGCACGACGAGGTGCTGACATCCGTTTCGTCGCCGCCGCTGCCGCTGCCCGCACCGCCGCCCACGGAGCCGTCGGTGAGATTCAGCTGCGGATCGAGCTTGCGGCGGATGCGCATCAGGCAGGCGGAGCAGCAGCGGGTGGCGTGCGGCGGTATCTGGAACTCGGCCATCACCGGATCCCGGATGTCCGGCGCCAGCTCGAAGAGACGGGAGGGAATGTTCCGGAGGCGCTGGGCGCGATCCTTGGGATTCGGACACGTCGGCAGCGGGCAGTTGGGATAGCGGCTGCGCACCGACTTGCACTGGCAGCTGTTGCAGACGCGCGCCCCCGCCGGAATCGTTTCGTCCGGGATGCCGTACTGCTGGCCACGCCCCTTCTTCAGGGGGCGGGTGCGCGGACACGCCTCCGCCTTGCACACAAAACAGCTGGCCAGTTTGTCTGGAAAGAGTTCAAAAGAAGGCAAGGTGATTTAAGGTTGGTGGTTGGGTGTACACTTAGCAAAATATATTCAACGGTTGATATATGGGTATTTGATCCTTCAACTTCCAAAAAAAAAAAAATATTTACTAGTTGATATATGGGTATTTGATCCTTCAACTTCCAAAACTATTTGCATTGGGTGGAATTTTAATCCTCTATCTTTCAAATGGTTATGCCTATAAAAATACTTCGCTTTTGATATATTATATTTGAAATGACCATAATAAAATCGGGTAAATCCAAGATTATTGCCTTTTGCTATTCATGAATTCAGAAATAATATTTAATATTTAAATTAAATTCAAATTAAAGCAATTGGAATAGTTTTTTGAATATTAATTTGTAGAAAGTATAAGAATTTTATAAATCAAACAAACGAATAAATTTCTTATATTTGGTAATATCCAATACGTATGTATTAATTTAATTATTTTAATTTCACCAACAATTGTTAATGCTTTAATAAAAGGAAATGAAATATTTTTTTGCAATCCTCGATTACATAATTAGCCCTAAAAGCGATACGCAATTATTGCAGAGTGTAGGCAAAAGTTATGCAAACACATTAAAAAATGTGATTTAATTAAAGCTACTGGTCAGGAGAGCGAGGGGAAAGAGGAAAAGTGGGGGGAAAATGGAAAGATGGGGCACCGCTTTCATTAAGCCACTTAACAAATAATGAGCAGCAGCCAATTGAATATTTTAAAACGCCTTTCCCCCAGCTTTTAACGGGAAAAGTGGGTGGGAGGAGGGGGAGGGGTGTAACAAGGATGCGGCTCAGGACGATTGCTGATGGATGGTTGGCAATAAATGGGAATGGATGCTTTGCGAAGAAATAAGCAGGAGTGAAATGGATCTGCAGACAACGCAGATTAAAAACAGGGTAAAATATAAAATAAATATATATTTATAATACAACTATTTTCTAACCATAATCTAAATTACTTTCTCCTACTTTTGTTTATATATTTTCTTTAATTTTCGAAATTAATTTCAATCCTTTTCCATTATACTTCAGGCTATTCCCTAAGGTTAAAGCTATGGCACATCAACTGGATTATCGCAGAAAACATCCCTGGACAAATGGGAAAGCCAAAACCGAAATGGAACAACCACCCACTAAAAATCCTGACTCGGTGGCCATTTCTGTTTGTCTTAGTTTTCGTTTTGCCACTTTAATAATTTTACAATTTTAATGATGTGCAAATAAGACGCAACGAAATGCGATGAGGGGGCAAAAACAATTGCGCCGTTTAACCAAAATCAATGTAATTAAAACAAATGAACGCCGAAGAAATGGAATAAAGGGAATAAAATTTATGAAGACAGGGGTGAAAAAAGATGGAAGGTGAACAGAACAGCACACTAAAGAATAATTGTACGTAAAATCAATCAGCGTTTTAAATGTCAGAGAAACTGAAAATGTTGCTGACCAGAAAGCGAGGAGGTCCTTTTCGTCCTTGTGTCTACTTTCTCCCCCTTCTCCGCTGCCTGCGTTTTTCGCGAGTCTCGGTGGAATATGAAAATACATCAAAGTAGCCCCACCTGCCCCGCCCAACAATCCACCCACCCACTTTCCCCAACTTTACATGTTGTCCGAGCTCGAGAAAAAAAATGATGAGTAAAAATGCTTTTTGAGCGTTAAAATTTTAATAAGCCACTCATTTTAATTTTGATTGTCAAGCGGAGGGGAAGAAGGGGGAAAACAGGTGGATCAGTTAACCGGTGTGCAATTTTAACCCCACACGCACACTCACACACACTCAACTGTGTGTCCGATGAAAAAAAAAGAATGAAAATGAAGCGTCAAAATGTAGGCAACGCATTTAAACTTCATTGAAAAAGCTCAATCAAATTGCAATTATAGATTGCAAATTAAATAAAAATCACAAAATAAATATTTAATATTAATAACAGTAACAACAAACCAGAAAGAGATCAACAAATAGCGGCCAACCAAAAAAATGTTGTAAATCAAATGAAAACAGGTACAAGTTGAATTGATAATAAATGGTTGACTCTCAAATACTCTATTACTTTAAATACTAATCTTAGAAAATTATTTTAGTAAGAAAAAATAGTTTATTTGCTTCGAAGTCAAATTAAAGAAATACTTTCCCTAAATAAATAATTCTTAGAAGTATTTTTTGTAACTTGGGATACACTACTAAATACAAATTTTAGTAACAACTCCTACTAAAAAATGCAATATTTTTTTATATATGTATAAAACGCCATTTAAATTATAGTTATTTTATTGGAAGTAAAAATTAATTGAACTTCCAGGACATCAATATGTGGAACACATGCCACAACGACGGTGAAAACAGGGATAAAACAACAACAGCAACAACAACAGCAGCACCAAATAAATTAATTAATAAAAAGGCAATTGGTCGACATCGAGGGACGAAAGGGACCGAACTGAAAAATGGGGTTGACGCTCAGGTTGGCCAGCCTCGTTTTTTATTATTTAATTTTGATTTAAAAATTTCCCGTAAATATTTAATACACTCTGGCGATGGCAGCGAAAAAAATGGGAAAAGTAAAAGATATGACCGCGAAAAAATCGGTTAAAAAAAGACACTCATATTTATTGCGATTTAAGGACAAGGGAGCTTGCTAGCCTTAAATATAATAATTTGTTACATTCACATTTAATCTTAAGTCCTCTTAAGTATTTTTTAAAGTGCCGCCTCGTTTATTGTACTAGTTCCAGTAATGTTATTCAATTAAAATGCAACCACATAATGGAATAATTAAATGGCCATCATTTTGATGGGAACTTATGTCGCCCGATCAAATGTCAGGCGCAATTGATGTCCTGCTGGCCATAATGTACAGACGTGCCAGTTCGACAAAACGAAGTCAGGTGTAATTAATGCATATTAATGGAAACTTGTGTTAATTAAATGTGACCTACAGAACGCACACAGAATTCGCTCTGGCCAACTTTCTTGATATCTCGATTTTATATATGTATATGTCTATATAAAATGCTATATGTATATATAGCATACTTATATGGGCGACAAGTTGGCACGAGGCGAATTCCCCACTGCACTTGCTTTAAAGTAATTCAATCAAATAATAACAACAAATAAGAAAAGCAAAGAAGAAAAATCGAAAAACTGTGATATGAATTTCCGTTGAGATATTTTATTTTATTTGATTTTATTTTTTTTTTTTTTTTTTTTTTTTGTTTGCTGACCAGCAGCATCGTTCGTTGTCGTCAGCGCGGCTCTCTTTGCATTTCGATCAATTTTATTAATAATTCAATCAGTCAAAAAATTATTTGAACCGCCCCAAAGGAAAACAAAAAAGTTTCGACGCCGGCAGAGGCCGCAGCAGAGGAAGTGGGGCTTTCGCTTGAGGGTGCTGAGGGTGGTGGAGAAAGCGGGATGTGAAAGTATGGAGAAACGACGGGACGCGGAAGTTGGCATTGAGCTTGAGGTTTGGGCTTTCCCTAGTTGATATCTTGGCACACCGAGAAAAATGGCTTGGCAAAGTTTGTTAATATATTTTATAATTTATATATTTAAAATTTCAATTCTATGCGTTAATGATCGTTATATATTTCATGCTTTAAAGTTTTTTTAAAGAGTAAACGAATAAATAGCGTGATATAAAATCTTAGTTCTTAGTGTAGTTTTTCCGAAGAAATATTAAGAAACACATTTTTTTGTGTGCATCCATATTCTTTCCCATTTCCCACAGACTTTTCTTCTCTGATTTGTGCAGTCGCGACTTTGGAGACAGAGAAAGTAGAAAGTGAGCTAGAGAGAGAAGCAGATGAAACGTGGAACATTGCGAGTTATTTGCACAGTAAGGAAATATATAAAAAAAAATATATATATCAGAGCCAGGGAAAAAAGCAAAAACCAAAAGTAAATCAAAACGACAAACAAAACAAAACGAGACGCTACGCACACCCCCTCATCGCCTCTCCTCTCCCTTTCATTTCCTCACCCTGTCTCTTTCGCTCTGCTCTCCAAAATGAAATAATTCCATTAGTACAATTTCTTTTGCAAGTACAAAGAGTAAATATTGAGGAGGTCTATGAAAAAGGGGGAAGGGGGAGGGCCGCAGAGGATTGATAAAGTGGAGGTGGGGGGGAAGGAGAAAAAGAGGGCTGTGTGCGTGTGTGTAGGCCTAATGTATCTGTTTGTGGTTGAGCTTACAAGTGTGTGTGTGATGCTGACCCAATAAGTAACTCCCCAATTAGTAGTATTCCATACCCCTTTTATGCATTACCCACAGATTACTTAACTCATTACCACTGCAGTGTTTTATCTTTCTTTATAGTCATTTAACCATACTTTTAACTTTTTCATAACTTGTATATCCTTATCCTTTTATCAATCTACTCAGTTTTCTTGTTTACTTTATTTCTGAAATATTTTGCAAAAACTTTTTATAACCACACTTTTACAAAACTAATTGACACTTCACCCTTTAATTCACTTA
This sequence comes from Drosophila ficusphila, assembly GCF_018152265.1. Classification (NCBI taxonomy): domain Eukaryota; kingdom Metazoa; phylum Arthropoda; class Insecta; order Diptera; family Drosophilidae; genus Drosophila; species Drosophila ficusphila. Next base: position 3,824,284 of record NW_025064092.1, on the reverse strand, counting down.
ACCGCATTTAGCCACTGCATTAATTGTGCAATTAAATTTCGACCATTTGGCAAATAGTTTTGGCAAACCAACAAATTCCAGCAAACAGAAATTAACCCCAACTTATCCCCCCTTTCCTTTCCCTCTTTCCGCCCAGTCTTCCTGTCCCTTTTCCTCCCGTTGTAATTCCCACTGGATGTTGCGGACTCTGCTGTAGCAGCACAAAATTTCTGCACAAGTTACCAAAAATTTATTTAACTTTCAATTAGACAATTGAAAACAACAATTGATGAGAATGAAGCAGTGGAAGAGGAAAAAGGGGACAGATGATATCAAAGTGAAATAAAATTCAGAGTAAATTAATTAGTTATTTGCGTTTTAGGAGTTTACTCATTAAGGATATTCTTTTATTCTTTTGATTTGCATATTAGAAGTATTTATGCTAAAATATTTAGTTAATAGAAAAGTTAATAACTTCATATTCAAAAAGATTTTTAACAATCTTTTTCTATTTGTGTATGTAGGGATTTCACAAATTATTGTATTCCATTTTGTTGAAAATCAAAAACGCAAATTCAATCAAATCTGCACAACGACAATAAAAACAGCAACAATCAATCAATTTGGAGATAACAAGTGCTGCAACAACAACAACAACAACAGCGGTGTAACCACAGTGAAAACCAACAACAATGGAAATGCTGAAAGCGGCCAATTAAAAAATATACGCGAAATCGGAACACAAGAGCAAGCAAAACGCTGGCAGGAAGAAGGATGGGGAAAGGAAGGAAGATGGAAGGACGCAGGACAGGACACCACCGCTAATTAGCACCATGGGGAATTTGTTGCTGCCGGAGCACACGAAGAAGAAGAAGAAGCAGCAGCAGCACCACCACTTGCGTAAGCAGAAGAAGTCGAGTTGCCAACTTGTGCAAACATCAAAGAGCAGCGAATTCAGTGGGTGAAGGTGGACGAAGAGAGAGGGCGAGGGGGAAAGTGGGCGAGGAGAACAAGGAATTATGGCATGCACATATGCAAAGAGAATGCACATTAAAAAAAATATTTAATTGATTTAGATATAGGTTGTTAGGTTGTATATTTTTATAACACCTCAAGTAACTGTTATTTGGGATTTTTTTGTAATACTGCTTATATTCATTTATTGTGTTACCTATTTTTTAGATCTTCGTTTTCTTTAGTTTATTTATAATTGTTCATACTTGAAGTTTTTTATTCGTTTAGTGCACTTGTTGTGAGATTGATTATCTAAGATTAGAAAAATCCCTCTCAGCTAAAAGATATTTCTCTCAGTGCAACCAGACCGAGCAGATAGTGAGCACCGTATAATTGTAAATACAGTTAATATGAACGTCGCTCAGCGGCAGAGGAAGCAAACGCTTTGCTTGGCACTTTTAATTTACGAAATGGTGTTGATTTAACGGCAAAGGCGACGCTGGCTCAAGAGAAACGGAGCAGGGTGGGAAAAGGGAAGCTGGGGAATGGGAAAAGCGGGGAAAGCAGCATCAGCGGCAGCCCAACACAAAAGAAAATTGAAAATACAACAAAAAAGTAAAGTATATTTTATTCCGGGCAATTGTGGCCGTCATTTCACTGGAGCCCTAAAAGTGCACATGTGTGTAAGTGTGTGAATGCACTGAGAAACAAAATGTAAAGAAAATCAAAAAAGAAACAAAAAGTATCAAATCTATCCACATACATACAAATAATAGAGTTAATTATTACATTATATTTCCTCAGAAACAAATTTTTATATGTAATCATAAAGTTTCTCTGTGTGTGAATCCTTGCTTTTGGACTATTTTCTCTGATTAATAACAGACAGAGAAGGAAGCCCAGAGAGGAAGTGAGATAGACTGTGCGCCAGCGATAATCAAAAGGGTGTGCAATTTTAATTGAGCAATTTAATTACATATGTAAGCAAAAGTCTCAGCCAGAATGAGAAAGAGATAGAGCAAGTGAAAGAGAGAAAGCGGTAGAAGAAGAATCCACACACACACAGACACATAATTAGCAAGCAAGCAGATGCTGTTTCACTCTTTCTATCTTTCATCGGGTTTGTGTAAGTGTGTGTGTGTGTGTTGACTCATTGGCTTTTGGTTGGATTATTTTTTGGGCTTTTTCGGTTTCGGCAAGTTTAAGTTTAGGTTTAAGTTGGTAATTAGTTTGTCAGCGCCCAAATGCAAGCAATACTTTTGGTTGCCTTTTGACTTTGTCATTTAGTTTAAATTGGGATTGGAAAAGGTTACCAGTTTAAAAAACAGTTAATAATCTCTAAAAAATGTTTTCGTTTTTCTTTTATAAATTGTAAGATTTACGTATACTTTTTTAGATTATAAGTCTGACGAATGATTCCCTTCAAAAGATAACAAGATGCATTGAATAAGCCAAACCATTTCAGCTTTTGACAGCGGTAATCCGACCAACACTGAGAAATGGCTCGTTAATATTTCCCCCCATCTCTTTTAATTTCATTGGGGGATATCAACAATCAAAGCGGAGCAGTTGGACCCCACCCACCCACTCCATTTCCCCATTGCAACGGTGTTCCCTTTATGCATTGCATACGGGGCAATTAGAAAGACGCGTTTACCGCTACACTAAAAGAAAAGTTCTTAAATCCTAAAGCTGAACAAAAATGTAAGTTAGTTAACAACAATAATGACTGATACAAATAATACAACATAAAAACTGTGGACTTTATTTTATCTTGTGATTTATATTTACGATTTATTATTAACTACCATCATTATTTATTCAAATACCAGTAACAAGTAGCACCTTTTATTAGTAAACATATTAAAATTGCATCCTGTCAACATATAGATTCCTTGAGATTCGTTGCACTTTATTTTTCTGTGTGTCCTTCACCCAGGTTGACACATTTTGAGCGGGCCGAAAAACTCTCGACCTGGCCAACAAATGGCGAATAATGGCGGCTGAACGGATGGATTTCGGAGGTGGGGGCGACATTGGACAGATGGATTGGATTCGAAAATGGGGTGGGGGCTTTACGTACGCTGGCCAAAAAGTGAGATTGGGTGGGCGAGAGCTTACGAATTGTGAAATGCGAGTGAGTAATTATGATTTACTAATTAGCAAACACACTCGCAGCGAGAGCCGCAAAACTGACAAACTGCCAGGCAAACAAATTGGCTGCGGATGTGGGGGAAGGGGGAGGGAGGGGGGCGAAAGGGTACGGGTCTAAATGCGGACGCGGATGCGGATGCGGATGTGGATGTGGATACGAAAGCGAATTGGCGGCTAATGCGCTGGACAAACAAAAATGAAACACACAGAAGAGGAGCCACAAGCCTGAGACATACACACACACACACACAAACAAAAGTCTATTAATTAGCTGCACCAACAGGGGGGTTATACATCACCCCCTTCCCCCTTGTAAACTCGCTCCCCTTTTCCAGCGTCGCTGTAACCCGTGTAACGAGGATTTGCTCATCAAATTCGCTAATTGTTTTTGCTTTGGCCAACGCAAAACACACTTACACAAACACACACACACACACACGGACACCGAGGACCCACCCCCTTCCCCTCGAAAAAAAATCCAGGGGTGTAGCAGCGTGTACGCGAGTCCAAACAATTAGCGTAATTTCAATTTTGTTCAAAATTTCATAAACGGCGGCCAGTCTTTTGCAGCAAGTGACTTTTGCAGCAGGAGTGCATCGTATCCAATGAAAACCCTCCCCCAACACACCCACCCCACCCCACTCCACCCACACACCGAAGCGCCCCCCTTTGCATTACGCGCCCCTGGGACATTGTGGCATTTAAGCCGCGCTGCAGCGTGTTGCATACTTTTGGCCGCTTTTTGACAGCCAACCCACGAAAAATGGTGCACAAAACATCAAATTGCATTCGGGCAAAAAAGAAAGGAAAGGAAAGGCAAAATAGCCCTCACCCATCACGAAATCAACCCGACCACTTCTTATTTCGTTTACTTTCCATCAACATAATGCACAAAAGAGCAACAGGGAGAGCGATCACTTAAAATGCAATGAACAAATTAATAAACAACAACAATAACGGCGTGTCACCAGTTTAATTGCCCAAAGAGGATAACGGAACACACACTCACACACACAGCAGAGGGTAAAACAATAGTGGTGGTGATGAAGAGCGGAATACATACGAAAAATAAAACCAATCATAATTAGGATTTGATAAGTTAAGAACTTAAAATGCATTTCACAAAATACATCTTTGGATAAATTATAAAACTAAATGTAGCTAAAATAAATAAATTTGATTTTACATTTCTTCGCTGATATGGTAAAAAAAAAAATCCTTAAAATTAACTTGAAAACAAAGTTATTATTTTTAATTTCCAACACATTTAATATATTGTAAAGGGTATTTACCCTTACATTATTTTTTTTTTTTCATTAACACCTTCAATTTATTTAATTGCAACACTATTATTTTGCTGGCAATTGTGTGGAGGGGGCGGGGGCCTCTCTTTCCCTAGGCAATGCTTTCAAATTTAGTTTTTGGCGCTCTTTTTTTCGTGTTTTTGGATGCTTTGGCTTCTTTGGCTACCTTCTGTTTTTTCGTGTTTTTGGGTTGTTGTTTCACACACAAAAAGAATTTTTAACTAACACAAAATGGCTGTTGATTTGTATGAGAATAGAGGGGGAGAGGGGGGCGAAGTATGGGGAAATGTGGAGTTGGAGGCGTGGCATATAGGTTGAGGGCGGGATATAGGTATATTCTCTGGGGTCCTGGCTGGGGATTAGTGCGTTATTCGGTTTCATCGCACCCTTTTGCCGAAAGTTCAATTGCAATCTTGTTGCCAATGTTGCTGTTACTGCTGCTTTTGTTTTTGTTTTTGCTGTTGCTGTTGTTGCTTTTGCTTTTGTTGGGGTAAATGGTAAATATACACCGCACAACAGAAAAACGCAGATTGTACACTCACCGATTCTTTTCCTGCAAGCCTGCACAGAGAAAAATCAGTGATTTCACTCAGAAATAAAGGTCAAATTTTTGACTTTGCTTGTTTTTAGTTTGTAAAAATCTGTTTGAATTGTACGTTACTTTTAGGACATTTAAAAAACTTTATAAGTTAATAATTTTTTCTTGTCTCACAGTAGAAGCAATTTTAAACAGCTTTTAAAATCATGTGATAAGCGTTCATTTATTTTGTAAGATTAATTTAAATGTATGTAGAGTTTTAGGGTAAATTACTAAAAAGGCACTCCTAAAATTGTAAGGGTAAATACAAAGTTGCGAACTTTTTCTTTGAGTGCACACATCCTGCATATCCTGTCCGTTGCCTTCTGCTCTTTGCTTCGCCTGTTGTTGTGTGCTTCTTTTTTCCTGCTCTTGTTTTTCGGTGTGCGTTTGGTTTATTAATGTTGACCGTCAATTATGTTTTAATTGTCATAAAAGGTTTGTCCCTTTTGACTCATTCCCCCAAAGGCGGGGGGATAAACAAGTGGAGGGTGGAGAGGGGGGAGTGTTGTGGGTGGCAGGATATCTCCGACACACGTGTACGTGAGAATATGTGTGTGTGTGTGTGAGAGAGTAGAGTGTATGCAAACAATAAAATCCAACTGGGATAAGCTGCAGCAGAGCGAGAGGGAAGATGGCGAGCGGAACAGAAGTTGCTTGTCAACATGGACAAAGGATATGCGAGTGTTCACATGTGTGTATGTGTGTGTGTGCCAGTTGACAGGTGAGTGTGTGTGTGTGAGATGTTGCTGCTGTTGTCCTGTTGATGTTGCTGCTTCGATTTGGTTTTCCGGTTGTCAGGCAATTTGCCAACTTACTGCAAAGATCAGCACAAAGTGTAACCCACACAAAGAGAGGGCAAAAGTGACACACGCAACGTGTGCGGAGAGTTCAGGGGAGAATGGGGAGCCAAAGGGGGAGGGGGAGGGGGAACAGGGGGAGTTGGGAGCTCAGAGGAGAAGGGGAGGGCGGGATCAAGAATCCTTGCGCTTCTTTTCCATCGTTTCATTAATTGAATTGAATTGCATGGCGACTGCAAGTGACACAATTCCACTGTGCGGCCAAAAATACACAGTGGATCATACGAAAAATAAGGAAGCAAGGTATTTAATATTTTAGTTTACTGAATATCAAGTTTTTTTTAATCGCTTACTTAACTGCAATTTGTAATCACATAATTAATTTGGAGTTTTTAACATATAATTAATTTGACAATAATAAATTGTAGTTAAGTAAACTCTTTGGCAAAACAAAATATTCAAATAAAATAAAACAAGAAGCGTTTATGAGATCGACAAGAAAACAGAAAGGCGAGGATTTCCGGTGAAGTATAAATTATTAAACCAGTTAACAACAAACCGGAAAAAAAGGACAAGGATGCGAATGTGTATGACAGGGGATTAATGCACCGTTTAAAATATATGGCAGATTGACGACGTCAGAAAAGCGCGCTCCTGCATTTCCAATTTTCCACTTTTCCACTTTTTTAAACACCAGCTCTTTTTTTTCGTACATTTGCTGTTGGCCGATGTGCGCTGATGCCAATTTATGAAATTTATTTTTTGCCTACGTTGTGATTATTTATTCAAAAAGTTGGCCTCGGCTAGCGTCTGGTGGCTTTTGCACAGCCCCCTCCTCCTCCTCCTTTCCCTTTTCCCCTTTCTCCTTTCCCCCTTTTGCTCCTGCAGACATTTTGCATACAGGACTCTCTACCTCCTTTTGGTGTAATTGCAATTGTTGTCAGTGGGCGGGTAAATAAATTAATAACACAATTTATGCATGACGCACATTTATAATTACATTTGGAAATAATTTAATTAAAATTGTTAACGCTTGATTGAAGTTAAATCGAATCGGAAAGGACAGACGTAAACGGGGAAATGTGTGGGTGCGAGCGAGATGGCGAGGTCCTTACAAAAGTGACTTAATTAAATTAGCCCATCAATAAGGGACATAATATAATAAAATGCCAACAAACTGACCAATTGCCATATCGGCCAACCGAAATCAGTATCTCACTCCGTCCGTCGAGGTTCACATATTTTAGGAGTATTTCCGGTGCAGGAAAAGGACATTCATGTTTTGGGTGAAAGGAAGTGGGGGGATTTGGCAGGAGCAAGGAGGTTGGTTGGTTGTGCGGTTGCTCAAATAAACCGATCAGCAGTAACGGTAATTAAAAGCCAACCAAATGTCCAAATAAGCCACACCAAAAAAAAAAAAAAGAACAGGAAAGGAAAGGACATACGAAATGAGGCAACGAGTGTGTTGTATGCTGATGGGAATCTTAGAAAAATAATACAAGCTAACCGAGTTTTTCAAGGGTCGAACATGGAATACTCCCCATAAAATATATCATAAATTAGGAATGCAGATTATGATCTTTTTTATTAAATATGTTATTAACAATCATATTCGTTGATCACTTCAAATTTAATTATGTTTGCTAAAGCTTACCCTTAATAATACCCTATTAATTCCAGGGTATCATAGGGAAAACGCTAATAGCTGATTGAGAATTCGAACTGCAAGACCACAAGACACACACACACACCCACACACAGTTACAGGTAGATAAGGCTAAAGCACACACTCGCATATGTAAGCAGTAAATCAACATGAGAACGAGAGCACACAGATACAAAATGTGTGTAAATATGTGTTGGTTTATGCCCACAAATCAATTAAGTCGATTGAGGCAACATTTTCGGGTGGTAATACAAGCGCACATACACACACACTAACACACACGCACACACGTGGAGAAGAAAACGGTAAAGAGTTGTTAAGCGCTCAAATGACACATGCAAAAGAGGGGAAAAAGGACTCAAAAGAACCGCGAAGCTGAGTCCTACCACTGCAATCCGTTCGGAATGCAAAGGACCAAAATGGAGGAGAGCTCTGACTCCCGACTGACTCTCAAAAGTAGGCAACAATAACAGCTAATAAATGGCGGAATTAATATAAAAAAAGATTTTTTTTTAATTTTTTAAAATGCAAGTCAAATGCACACAAAATTAAACCGATTTAAAATGCAGGAGTAGCTTTCCAACTTCCGATCAGTGGTGATAAATATTTATTTAACTTCAGCTCGGTACTTCTGAAATTGTCTTGATCACAATTTACCCTAAATAATTGCAAGATATTAAAATAGCAAATAAATAGCTAAATAGAGATAAGAAAATCAATTGAGAAGTCCTAAGATTAAATGTTTTAGAAATAAAAAACAAATATATGCCTAATTCAAGTAATATTTTAATCTTTGAGCAAATAAATAATAATAACTATACATTTTGTGATAGCTACTTTAAAGCTTTCAAATATAAAAATAAAAAAAATATATTAAATCAATTGAAAATTCAGTTTTCGTTAATGAAATACTAGTGGAAATATTTATCCAGCTGCAATTTGTTCTTTTGCGGAATTTCAAATCGAAAACCTAATTAAAATTGGTAAATCAAATAGGATTCAAGGGCTTGAAAATGGCCAATTAGTCGGCACAGCCGACGAGTGAAACCGAATCCGAATCCGCATCCGAATGCGAATCCTTGGCCGAAGGACGACGACGAGGAGCGCGGCCCGTTTGCCTTTGACAGCCGGGGAGTATAAATACCGGAGACGCACGGCTGTCGGTCGTCAGTTCGCCAGTCGACTTCTCCCTTTGGACACGCGACGTTCGTCCTTTGAAATCCTTGAAAGTCCAACCGCCGAAAATCTCGCAACTTTCACTGCGGTGTTTCCTTTTTTTCTCTTGTTTGTTTTGTTTGGTTATTGTGATTGGGGGTTATAAAAAAAAAAAGGAGAAAATGTTTACAAATTGGCTGACGGGCAGCAGCACGCCGGCAACCCGCTCCTCGTCTTCGTCGTCGTCGTCGGGAATCGGAGGAGGAGCCGCCGGCAGCGGAGGATCGGGCGGAGGAGTCAATGCCTCCGCTCTGGTCATGAGCTCGCCACCGGACGTGATCCTCGAAGTGGGTCCGGCACCCAGCAGCGTTCGGTTCGTGGCCCACTCCCTGGTGCTCGGGATGCACAGTGGCTACCTGCGATCCGCCATTCGACTGGACGAGCCATCCGGACCAGGAGCAGGAGCAGGAGCAGCGGCTCCAAATCCAAATGCCAATGCATCGGCCACAACGGCGACGGGCGAACTGCTGCTATATCTGGGCAATGTCACCGCCGATCAGTTCGCCCCGCTGCTAACCTATATGTACACGGGCTATCTCGACCTGACCGTCGACAATATCTTCGCCGTTTTGCTGGCCACCCATGTGCTGCACATGCCGCGAGCCGTGGAAATCTGCCGGTGCGTTGGGGCTTCAACTAGAATCCTTAAATGTCACATAGGAAGAAAGGAAGAGGTCTTGGCAAGCTGAAGCTTGAAATTCATATCCATTCGATGAACTTCCCAAAACCAAAGGGTCTGGGAAAGTTGTAACTTGAAATCCATATCAGTCCAACAATTCTTTTTGGAAATTAGAAGGATTTATATATTGTTATAATTGGTTCAAGATATTTTTCTTTGAAAGGGAATCCAATTAGTACTCTTTAAAGTAACAAGAAACTTCCTTAGTGCCTTTTAAAACCAGCAACTCCAACTAAATAAATAAATATTGCGAAAGGGGAAATTAAAAAATATTTTTTGAACAGACTTAACGATTTACAATCGTGAAAAGAATTGAAATATAATTCCATGCTCAATGAGAATACCCTTTAAAAATTTGTGTAAAAAACAACTAACAAATGGTAGGGAAATGTTTATGGCATAGATAAAAAAATAAATACTACAATAAGTAAACACCTTCCGCTTTGTTAATTTTGCATCTTGATTTTGCAGCTCCTTTTTGGCGCGTGCCCAAACGGAGGGCTATCTGAACGGGAATCCCGGCCAGCTGTGTCCCGTCACCAGCATCCCGGCCAAGGTCATCCGCCCGATTCCCAGCAAGGCAACCATGCCGAATTTCGGTTTCCTGCCCATGCCACAGGCACCCATGCGAGATGCAACCCATTCCCATTCCCATTCGCATTCCCATTCACATCAGCAACCTCAAACACAATCGGTGATTGCCGCCTCGCTGGGTTCCTTCGGTGGCAGCTGCTCCACCTTCATGGACAAGGGCTCCTCCTCGCCGCCGCCGCCGCAGGACAACGAAGCGGATGCGGAGGAGGACGAGGACGTGGAGGTGTTCATCGACAGCAACACGGCGACGGACAACGAACTGGATCCCGAGCCGGACGTCGACATGGAGTGCAACGTTTCGGTGGTCTCCTCTCTGGCCGGAAGCAGTGCCGGCAGCCTAAATATCGAACGCTTGGACGTGAAGCCAGCCACCCCAACGCCTGTCATCATCCATGCACCCAAATTGCCACTCCAGCAGCCAAAAGTGGCGAATCCAAAGCAAAGGGAGGCGACAGCGACAAAGGGCAGCAAGGGAGCTGGCAAGTCGAGATCGAGGAAATCCTCCAGTGGCCTGCAGGTGGCCAAGGCACCGGTTCCAGCGGCCCAATTGGAAATGGCAACGAGTGGTGGTGGTGGTGGTGGTTCCACCACTGCCATAACTCCCTCGAAATTCATCATCGATGTGGCCAGTTGCGATGGACCGGTGCGCTTCCGAAGGATTCTGAACACAGCGTATGGCCACAAGCCGGAGGGTTTCGATGCCGGATCGCTGGGCGCTGGCACTTCGTCGGCGTCGTCGTCGTCGGTGGGTGGCAATGGCAGCTCGTCCGCTTCGTCGGCGGCGGAGCAACAGCATCGCAGCCAGCAGAGCGTTAGCTACTCGTTTCATCAGCAAATGGCAAGGGCAATCAGCAGCCAGCAGCGGCAGTTGAGCCACCAGCAGCAGGAGGAGAGCGAAAACAGTGGCGATGCAGCGGCAGGAGCAACACCAAGCAGCAATGGCAGGCAACCAGCAACAGGAGGCATTGCATCCACTACTTCCTCTTCGAACAACAACAACAACACAACAACTTCTGGTGGCAGCAGCAACAGTAGAAAGCAATCTTGCTCCTCAACTGCAACCAGCAACAGCGGCAACCATGAGCTGTATGTCTGCGTCTACTGCAAGCACACATTCAAATCGCAATATTGCTACCAGAAGCACGCGAAGCGTCACCTAAATCCATTGAGTTTAACCACGGCGGATAAGAAACTGCTGACGGAGCCGGGAAGTTCCCTGGCCAACAATCTCGAGTTGGACAACCAGCAGGGTCAGAGTGCAACGGTGGGTGCCACAGGAGCAGCAGCAGCAGCAGGGGCAGCAGGTGCAACAGCTGCAACGGCAGCAGCAACATCGGCGTTGCTGCGCCGCGAAGTTCGTCCGCTCGACATGAATGTGCAATATTATCCCTGCAAAACGTGTGGCAGCAAGTTTCCCAGCTACTATTTCGTGCACAAGCATCGCAAAATGTGCCATGCGGATGAAATCGAGGCGACTGCCACGAGCAACACGAGCAGCAACAACGGTAGCAGCAACACGAGCAGCAGCAGCAGCAGCAACAGCAGCAGCAACAACACAGCAACCACCGGCAACGCGAAACGCGAGGTGGCAGGAGCAACAAATCCCGGCGAGGATCAGCAGGAGAAGAAACCACAACAGCAAAAATCCTAAACACCTATCCACAATGCACTCGAAAAAGAAATCAAAGCAACGAAATCTACGAATTTATATACACAAATCACACAACACACACACACAAGCTAATGTTTTTTTTTTTGTCGCTCTAGAAATGCAATCGAATTAATAAAAAGTATTTCAAAAATCATAATGGCGAACAGAGAATATAGGTGAAAGAAAAACGATTAAGAATATATATAAAAAGAGAAATTTGTTAAATGTGGCAACAGGTAAAATGAGCGAAGAATTTAAATGCAAACCAAATAATTGGTCGATAAATGAAGTTAGTTATCGTTCGTTCATCGAATATATCGAATTTAAACATCGCAATTATAGATTTGAATTAAATTCAATCTATAAATAAGAACTTTAAAATACTTGTTGAACTTCGTTGCAGAATCAAATAAGCAACACTGAATAAAATGCTTTTGGCTCGGAAATCCTTTTGTTGCAAATAGACTATCGAAATTATCGACGTTCTCCAAACAGCCTCGCCAACTTGATCCACTTTTTTTTTGTTTTTGTATGCACCCTTTTTGAAAAACCAAGAGAAATTGAAATGCGACTGGGAGGAACCGAAGGGCTACGAAGGTAAACAATCCTTGGCGCAATTTAATAATTAAATTAAATCACTTGCATAATAAAAAAGACGTTTACAAAAAAGACTTTAATTTAATTGAGTTTAATTAACTCGCCAGGGAGATGACAGCCCACAAGGCCGAAGTGAAGCGAAGATGATGATGATAATGATGATGATGATGGGTGGTGGTGGTGGGTGGTTTTTCTCGAGTGGGTGGTTTAAGTGGGAGGCTGTTGGGCGGTGGTGCAAACAAAACCGCAAGCGGCCGAAAAACGTTGAGCGGAACCGCAGAAAATGAGGAAAAAAAATTATGAAGCGAAAAAAAAGAAATCAGAGAAGCCACCAATTGAGCTACTCTTTCTTCCACTTCTTCTTCTTCTACTTCTTCTTCTTCTTGTTTCACCTCCTTTGGGGCTTTTCCCCCGCATCTCCTGTCAACTCTTTTTGGCTTTGGACTCTCGACTTGACTTGACTTGAGGCTATATGGCTATATAACTCGCCAGCTCAGTGTTATTTCTCCGTTTTGTATATTCTTTTTCCTTTCTTTTTTTTTGATGAAATATTAATCGAAAGCGCTGGCAGCGCAAACAGAGTCCAAGGAAACCGGAGTGATAGAGCGCCAGTCTTCTGATTGGATCAGTGGCGGATCCACGGGGGGGAAATTAGGGAAATTTCCCCCCCTTGGAACCACAGAACCTGAAAATTTTACTTGTTTGCTATGGTTGACTTTTCAAATATAAACACTTTGTTTACCAAAAAATTGGGATGGATAATTTTTGTTTTATAATTTGTACTGTATTTCTCTCGCAATAATAAGTTTGAACTCCGAATCGAAGAATAAGTTCAATTTCCCCCCAAGAATCGTCTCTGGATCCGCCACTGGATTGGATTGAAGGGGTGGGGGGTGGTGGCGAGGTCACCGGGTGGATTTGGTTTGATTAAACGTCACAAAGGAGGCGACTGCAGCAAGCAAATTGCAGTCGTCATTGGCGGGAAATGCATTTTTGATAAGCTCAATTAGGGGAGGGGGCAGAGTGAAGGGATATATTAACATATCTCTGTTGGGCTGCCATGTACAACAACATGAGCTTCAACAGGTTAACAGAGAGCTTTTCAGCTGTCAGGAGGTCCTGGTCCGAAAGCTGCTCTATGATCAACTTTCGAGCTTTGAAGGTCCTGCGGCAAAAGCTGAGGTTAAAGCTTAGTCCACCAGAATCTATTTATGGACAGCTAAAAGCTCACTAAGCTTAAAAAAGCCGCTTTTCATCGCGGTTCATAATTAAATTAAATACTTCTTTAAATTTCTGAAATTGGAAATTTCACATGCACCTTTTTTTTAAAAAAAACCATAAAAAAAATGTTAATTAGCTACTGAAATAAATGAATTCACAAAAAAACTTAAATAAATTCAGCTAATTTATCTTCATCTTCAGTTTAAATTTCTTAAACATCATAACCTTTAAGTTAACCATAACTAATCCCGAATTTAATTTAAATGCCAATTAAAAAGTCAACCTAAAACTTTTTGGATTAATTTTTTAAAACTCAACTGGAATTTCTTGAAGATGGAAAGTAATATTCAAAGTTTCTATAAAATCCTATTAAAACGATAATCAACAATTGAATGATTCTGTATCTTAGTGGAAAGTTGAAGGATCAAATATGGTAATATTATATTTCATATGGGAATAGTATATAGCTATATATTCTAGACAATGGCGGGCACTTACCTTTGCCGTCGAGGGCGAGGATGTCGGAGGCGTTGACCATCGAGTTGCCGCTCCCATCCGCCAGAAGAGGCATGGAAATCGCCGGAGCGGTGGCCGTGGTGGTCGCCGTGCTCAGGGATGAGCCGCCCGAGGCGGTGGACATGACGGAGGCGGCGCTGATCAGCAGCATGGAACCGGAGGAGGCCGCCGATGCCGCTGCCGCTGCCGTCGATGTGACCACCGAAGCAGAGGAGGCGGAGGGCAGCGATGCCTTGGCCATCGCGGCATCCTTGGCATTCGCCTTCAATCCGTGGCTATTGCCGATCGAATTGGCCGACGTGGCGTTCCCAGTCGCCTCACCGGAGTTCACATCGAAGCGCTTCCTCTTCGACTCACTGCAAAATCGAAAGAGACGGCAATAGTTAGTCGTCATATGGATCACATTTAGTAAATACTTGGGATAACTGAACTAAAATGCTCAATAAATTTATTTATTGTTGAATGGAATAATTTAAACTAATTAAAAGGAGCTTATGCATGCATATGATGGGTTATTCTGTACTTTTCAATTTACAATAACAAGAACTGGCCAAACAAGGCGGTAAATCTTGGGTAATTACTTTATAAGACAATGTTGCAAGGTTAACTAACTAAAAACTCATTTAAATCTGTAATAAATACTCGTAGTAAGACAATGCAAAGAATAAATACAATATAATAAATTAAAACAATAGCAAATACATAAATAAAAAAAATGCAAATGTTAACTTGAAACACTCGAGATAATAAGTTTGATATACATAAATTGATCATCTTTAGAAAGATAAGAATAATCATGATAAATTTTTAAAAAAAATATTAAGATAATGCACTCCAAAATCATTAACACCTTCTATATATATTTACAACTTTCAATTGATTATAAAATCATTTAGTGCTACAAATAAATATCAAAACAGCTCACCTAACATCCGAGTGCAGATCGTTGCCGGCGCCCAAGCCCTCGACTTGGGCGGCCTTCAGTTTCTGGCCAAGATAGTTGCCCGCCGTGGTGGCGGTGTGGGCAAAAGTGGGCACTCCACCAGCACCACCAGCACCACCACCTTCACCCGCCGCCGTCGACGAGGTGGAATTGGCAGGAGTCCGCGATGTTGGCGGCGTTGTCTTGACGATTTTATCGCCGGCTGTGGCACCCGCCGCATTCGTCGCCGCTCCAGAGCCAGGTGCTCCGCCGCCACCGCTCGTGGATTCCTCGGCGCCGGGAGTCGCCTTCACGTTGGCCATGACCACCGGCTGGTAGCCCGGCTTGAAGCCATTCAAGGTCACGCCCTGCGGCGGAGCAGCCGTTGCTGTTGCATTGCTCGTTGCACTGCCACCGGTTGCTAAAATAATTGGAATAGTTAATAAGCGATCTCTTCAAATGCATCCATAAATTAGTATTCCATTGTTATTATGCCAACATTAAAGATTTACATTTAAAATACGTCATTCAATTGGGAAAACTATCTTCTATTGGAAATAGAAACTACGCTTTTGCACTGAAAATTATTTGGAAATGAAAACTAGCTTTGGGTACTCGATTTTTAAAAGTACAGAAAGATAAGAGAAATTACGTAATATAATATAAATATTACACAATGAACAAGATTTATAAACTGGCACTGATTTTGATAATACATTACTATACAATTAATTTAGTAGTTATTAGTAGAATTAAAGAATTATCAATTTAGTTTAAAATTAAATCAGTTTAGTACTCTAATTTCAGAACTTTTCATATTAAGTTCAGTACTCTGTTACCTTTACTTCTCTTTTAAAATTGATTAGCTATTGCAAAGTTAGGTTTTTACTATTCATTAATTTTAAGAACTAAACCAACTTTGCATAAGTTAGTTTACTCACACCATTGCCTCGAGTTTTCCTTAAATTAAACGCTCTAATTGAAACATGAACCGAACATTTGCGACAACAAACTTGGCATAATCTAATGGAATACCCCACTCCACTCGCTTTTCATCGATCGTCGATCGTTTGGATCGCTTGGATCGCTTAAATCTAAACCCACCATTGTAGCCCTCGGCATTGTGGGCCTTCGTCTGGCCGCTCTTGGCCAGCGGATCGATGGATTCGCCGCGGCCATCGGCTCCCTTGGCCGCCGTTCCCGCCGAAGGTTCCGTTGCGGTGTCCGCCTTGCCAGCTCCCTTCGCTGCGGAGGTGGCTGTGGCTCCCGTTGCCGTCGTCGCTCCCTCGCCGGCACTCGCTGCACTGGCTCCGCTGGCCACCGGTGTGCCCACGGTTGCCACAGTGGCTGCTCCTGCTGTGGCGGCAGCCGCCTCCTCTTCGGCGGCCTTGCTCTTCGCCTCGCCGCCCGCTGAGATCTCTGGTGGTTGTGGTGGTGCTGCTCCCGCAACTGCTGCTCCTCCAGCTGCTGCTCCTCCAGCTGCTCCTCCTGCTGCTGCTCCTCCTGCTGCTCCTGCGGCTGCTGCTCCTGCTGAAGGAGTTGCTCCCCCTGCTATCGCATTCTTCTCACTCACCGCCGCTTTGCCAGCATCCGTTTTATCCACAGATGTTGCTGCTGTCGCTGGAGTTGCTGTTGCTGTCGCTGTTGCTATTGTTGCTGCTGTTGCTGTTCCTGTTGCTGCTGTTGCTGTTGCGGTGGTGGCTCCTCCCGCTGCCGCTGCTGCTGCAGCCGCCGCCTTGGCCACCTTCTCACCGGCGGCCGTGGCTTCGACCGCTTTGCTGGCGGCGCTCGCCTTCTCGGCGGCACTTTCCGCCGCCTTGGCCGCATCCGCTGCCGCCTTTTCGGCCACGCGTTCCCGTTCGGCGGCGCGTTCCGCCCGCTCGCGTTCGGCAACGGCGGAGGAGCGGCCGCCGGACTTCTGCTGCTGCTCGCGCTGCAGTCGCGTCATCACACCGGTGGTCATCGAGTCGATGATGCACTGCGGCTGCGGCGCCGGCGTCTTGGCGGGATTGCGCGAACTGCGCGTCCGCTGGCGGGACTTGCGCAACAGCTGCTTGTAGTTCTCGGTCTTCTTGCTGAGGTAGTAGTAGCGAACGCAATCCTGCGGCGACTTGCGATCCAGGCTGGCCGCAATCGCCCCGAAGTTCTTTGGATGCTGCAGATACTTCTCCTTGAAGGTCTCCTTCTCGCCGGCGGTCCACATGTTCAGCGCCTTGCGCTGCTGGTGCACCGCCACCATGTCCTCGATGCGTCCGTTCTCGTTGTGGTACGCACACCGCCGCTGGCGGGCGTCGTGCATCAGCGGCGGTATCACGGCGTACGAGCGCATCTTCTTGTCCTCCAGCGCCTGCTCCTGCAGTCCGTCCATGATCTCCTCGAGATCCGCCTCGGATTTGATGCGCGAACCGACGCGATTGAAGCGCTCCTTGTCCTCGCGCTGCTTCCGCAGCTCCGTGAACACCTTCTCGAAGAACTCGCGGTTCTTGGCCTCCCTGGCCTTCCGCTTGGCACTCGCCTCCATCCGCTCGCAGCGGCGCTGCCAGTCGGCCTGCTCCTTGGTGTACTTCTCCACCAAACCCTGGTTGTGCACCCAACGCTCCGCCTTCAGCTTGCGGATGTGCAGCAGCAGGGGTTCGCGCACCTGGTTCTGGTGCTGGCGGATGAGCAGAGTGAGGGCCTCCACGTCGAGCGGTTGGTTGTACAGCGGCAGCCACGGGCGACCGGCCATGGAGGCTGGCGAGGATTCCTCGGCCGCTGCACTCTGCAGCATGGAATGTTGCGCCTGGGCAGTTCTCCTGTTGGTGGCATAGATCTTCTCCGCCAGCATTTGGCGGCGCCAGGCCAGTTCGACCACCTCGTCGCGATCGTTGTTGTTCTCGCTCAGCTCCTTGGCCGCCTTCTGCTGCTCCTTGGCCAACGCGGCCTCCTCCATGAGGGACTTCTCCTTCTTGCGCAGCGTCTCCATGCTCAGCTCGGCGGACTTGATCTCGTTGTCCACCTTCTGGATCTGCATGAGCAGGTCCTCCTTGGCGCTCGTCCTGCCCCGCTCCTCGATCGAACTGTCGCTGGGCAGCGTCGGCGAGATGGCCTCCACCTGTGGGTCGTTCGGGGGAAGATCGTTCGTTAGTTTTCGCCTGCGACTGGACATGGGAAAGAGCTCTGCTCGCTTGGGAGTCAAGTGCTAACTGGGGCTTCACGTGCTGCCAAAGCCGATAGGTTTTCTATCGTTCAAACTTCTGGCAGTGGAATCAACACAGAAAAAAAAAGGTAAAGCATCTTTGCCCCCCTAAAAATTGCACAACACTGAATTTTCGGGGTAGGCAGTTCGTTAAAAGTTTAGGAAGCTATTTCAAATCTAATGAAAATATTTACTCAAGAAAAAGTATATTGGATGAACTAGAAAAGAAAACCCCCCTGACTATTAGAATTTACAAAATACATATTTATTTAGTTGGTTAACTTTTCAGATTTATAATTCTTTAGGCAAATTTCCCTAAGTTGATTTAATTACTATTTGAACCTTAAGATTTGTCTAGAATCTTTTGGTACATAAAATATTTTTAAGTTCAAATCAAGTAGATAAAGTAATTACTTTATATTCTAGCCAATTTATGTTGCAATGCAACATAAGTTAATATTTTATGTAATGAATGAATAATAATTTACTGGTTTACTATTGTTTTACAATATTTGTTTTGTTTGTGTAATCACACTTTTTCTTGACCTCCAGCTGAGCTCTTCCCCTGATCCTTCCCAAAATCATGTGGCAACTAACCTGAGGATGGTACGCTTCTGTGCTGGCGGATGCGGAGCCTCCCGTTCCGGCGGCAACGTTGCCGATGATGCCGCTGCCGCCGCCGTGACTCGCCGCCGATCCCGCGGTGGAAACGGTGACGGTGCCCGCGGGAAGACACACGCCCGCGGAGGACATGCTGCTTACCGCTGGCTGGGATCTGCCCTGCGACTGTGCGGCATGTTGCTGCTGCTGGTGCAGCTGTTGCTGCTGCTGCTGCTGCTGCTGTTGCTGCTGGGGCAGGGTCTCCACCTTGAGTTGCATGCCCATCGGTGTGCTGACCACTTGACGGCACATATCATTGTGGCTCTGCCGACTGCTGTTCATCTGCTGCTGCTGCTGCTGTTGCTGCTGTTGCTGTTGCTGTTGCATTGGCGAGGATCGCTGGTGTGCCTGGTGTTGCTGCTGCTGTTGCTGCGGGTGTGGTGGCAGGTGATTCATGTTGCTGGCATTGGCCTCGCTTAACCGCTGCTTCTTGTACGGCTGCTGGCTGCCAAATGGCTCGGGCGGATGTTGCTGTTGTTGCTGTTGCTGCGGATGTTGCTGCTGCTGTTGCTGTTGCTGTTGCTGCTGCTGATGCTGATGCTGCTGCTGTAGCTGGAGGTGCTGTCGCTGGTTAGCAGCCGCCGCAGCAACGGCCGCCGCCGTGGCATTGGTCAGGT